>NW_019749245.1:0-213 GCF_002891405.2 Cryptotermes secundus | reverse complement strand
CTTCTGCAATTAATGATGATAATGATGGGAACACTGTTCCACAGCGGCGCATTACTTAAAGCACTGAACGTCAGTCTTTTCTGCTAAAGTCGGTCTGCTCTACGAAGCGAGGCATATCATACCTTACGTGGGCAGCCATACGAAAAACGAACCTTATGTAAGTATGTATGAATTTGAAGAAAGCAGTCTTCTGGGATTTGGCACCGTGTATAT
>NW_019749244.1:0-213 GCF_002891405.2 Cryptotermes secundus | reverse complement strand
CGATCAAGGCATGAACCCCTTTCGCCTGCTCGAACACTCGATCGTAGGTTCGAATCCCACTCGAGGCATGTATGTTTGTGTGCTTTTATTCTGTATTTGTGTTGCTGTGTGGGTAGGTAGCGGTCTTGCGATGGGCTGATCCCCCAAGCAAGGAGTCCTACCATGTACAGAACAAGAAACTGAAAAAGCGGCTAAGGTCGACAAGAGCTATAG
>NW_019749243.1:0-213 GCF_002891405.2 Cryptotermes secundus | reverse complement strand
TTTTTAACGAAACAATTTCGAAAGATATTTACGTGTAGCGGGGCAACATTTTCAACATCTCCTGTGATCGGTGAACAAAGGTAAGAACTTCTCCTTCATTCCAACTGTTATCAGTATGCTGAGTCATCGGCAAAATTCGTGGCCGGTGGTGCGCCGGTTGCGGTGAACCGCGGAGCCGTGAACACGTCAAGCTCATTATAAACCTCCCTGTAG
>NW_019749242.1:0-213 GCF_002891405.2 Cryptotermes secundus | reverse complement strand
TGGCGCGGTGGGAAGCCAGCAACTAACAGCTTGAGCTATGGCGCGACCCTCAACTAGCATTAATCGCAGTCCAATTACATCTCCAACTTATTCACTAAATATGACATGATTCGTAATAACGTTAAACATAAATTGAATAATAAAAGTATAAAAGAGATAATTGCAATAATAAAATAGGAATAATAATAACAATAATAATATAAATAAATACGG
>NW_019749241.1:0-213 GCF_002891405.2 Cryptotermes secundus | reverse complement strand
TCAAAATCATTTGTGACATTGAGGATATGGCCAGCTTCACACCCGTAACAATTGAGGAAAGTGTTGAGTGGGCGGCAATAGTAAATGCCGCTGAAGTAAGCAGAGAGGGCTATTGTAAGGCTCTCAACGGTAAGATTTTGTTCAGTGCTCTGTACGGAACCTACTCAGTTACACTGAACGATCTCAAGTTCCTAGTGAAAGCCAGAACATCGG
>NW_019749240.1:0-213 GCF_002891405.2 Cryptotermes secundus | reverse complement strand
CGAATATCAGTGAGTTCTTCAGATTTATTAGAGTATTAATACCAACATTCCACTTCCAGCTTTAAGTTCATCTCATCTGACACACGAATGTAAGCAAGCTTCGTTTTGGGTTGAATTGTTATCCTTTTGCTGATCACAGTGGCCGCGCGGTCTAAGGCATGAATTGTCTGCGCCCGCTCAAACACTGGGATCGCGGGTTCGAATCCCACTTGA
>NW_019749239.1:0-213 GCF_002891405.2 Cryptotermes secundus | reverse complement strand
GCACAAACACTGCTGTTAGGGTGATGGGAAAGAATTACTCTTTCTTGATGCGATTCGCTCCCCTGTTTTTAATCTTTATTTTTAACTGCGTGAGTAAACAATTTTTTAATTTGAATGTTATTAATTTTTTAATGTTTCGCTACTGTATATTGTCTTACTGACGAAGAAGGTGAACATAACGAGGAACAGGTACTCTTGCGTGTGATTACTCCA
>NW_019749238.1:0-213 GCF_002891405.2 Cryptotermes secundus | reverse complement strand
CCTCTGTGCTTTGATTCCATTGTAACAGCATTGTTCACATATACTCCCAGGGCCCCAACATAATCATTTTCCTTCAGTGTTTTCCACTGAGATTGTGTTTTACCCAGCCCATACTTGTTACATGTCCAACCCACCACATTCTCTTTGGTTTAATTACCCTGACGAGTCTATGTTGGGGGCACGCGGTAGCGTAGTTGGTTGAGGCACTATGCT
>NW_019749237.1:0-213 GCF_002891405.2 Cryptotermes secundus | reverse complement strand
GGAGCTTCAGGCCGTGTTTAGGACAGCTGGAGAGATTGAAACCGCACGAAAAAATATCCAAAATTGGCTTCAGCTGGCTGAAGTAGACCCTAGAGTTCAGATTGTGACAGCGAATGAAATTTCTGCAGTGATATTTTTTGTTTTTATCACCATTACTTGCACTACTATATTTTTCACTTATTTCTTTTCTTAATTTCTTTTATGTCTTTTAGG
>NW_019749236.1:0-213 GCF_002891405.2 Cryptotermes secundus | reverse complement strand
TTGCCCCATTGATAACCCTTCGGTACAGACCGCGTAGAAAACCGCACTTCTGTTGTAGCGGTGTGTTTACCGCGCTGTTACGTAGCAACGGTCGCGGCACGGACCACAGAAAACATCGCTTCTAGCAGTTCCTCTGTTGCTGCGTGCTGATTCGTTGCCTTGGAAACGTGTTTGTTTGCGATCGTTACCTAGTAACGGGTCTACACGCTACAA
>NW_019749235.1:0-213 GCF_002891405.2 Cryptotermes secundus | reverse complement strand
TTGCTAGCTTGCTAGCTTGCTAGATATGCGTTTCTAGCTTTCTAGGTTTGCGTTGATAGCTTGCCAACGTTGTGTTGATAAATTGCCAGCTTTGAGTAGCTATCTTGCCAGTTTGCTTAGATTGTAACCAAATTTGCTTTTCTAGCATGCTACATTTGCGTTGCTGGCTTGCTAGCATTGTGTTTCTATCTTGATAGTTTTGTTTATTTTGCT
>NW_019749234.1:0-213 GCF_002891405.2 Cryptotermes secundus | reverse complement strand
TTACTGGGAGGATAATATTAATGTGGATCTTAGATAGGATGGGGTGATATGAACTGCATTGCTGTGGCTCAATATAGGTCCCAGTAGAGGGCTCTTGTGAACACGATAATGACCCTTCCATAAAATGTTGGCAGATTCTTGAGTAGCTGCATAACTGGTGGCTTCTGCAGAAGGGCTCAGCTACATGGAGTTAGTTATTACTCCAGGAAAGGG
>NW_019749233.1:0-213 GCF_002891405.2 Cryptotermes secundus | reverse complement strand
ACATAATTAAACCGAAGTCAATGCGAAACAACTGTTACGCTAAGCGTACATTTCCTAACTTGTTCTTCCGCCCTTCGATCGAATGTCATTTCCGTCTTCAAAAACTATACAACAAATAAGTACACGTAGTGCTGAAACTGACACTTTACACGCATTTCATAACTGTCTCTTCCGCGCCTGAGAAAATTTCGTTGTTCTTTCTCCAACAGAGGG
>NW_019749232.1:0-213 GCF_002891405.2 Cryptotermes secundus | reverse complement strand
GCGAATCTTTATTGGACACACACACTTACACACCTTACAATTATTGCTTGCAGTATCACTTGACTTCTGGCCCAATACTGTAATACTCCATGCGACGTCTTAACTATCCTTGGCCGTGGCTGGATCTCAGCTGTCTCTGGCGGCGGCTATCCCAAGATTGTCGTCTCCGTGCCTCACTGTGAAGAGAAGAAGAGAGAGAGCGAAGAAGTGGGG
>NW_019749231.1:0-213 GCF_002891405.2 Cryptotermes secundus | reverse complement strand
CCCACAAAAAATATCAAGGTACAGCTGCCAGAGATTCTCCGCCTCAGAGTTCCTTTGGCACTACCTAAGCATCAGAGAATGGATATGAAGAAACAGGGAGAGATATACGGACCAATGGCGAACTCATGTGAAAACAGCAATGTATCATCGGGTTCTGATTGACTAGCAGAGCGGTGGTCAGTGGTTCCCAGAGGACAGTACTATCGATACTGG
>NW_019749230.1:0-213 GCF_002891405.2 Cryptotermes secundus | reverse complement strand
GATATGCGTTGCTATCTTGCTAGTTTTGCGTTGCTAGCTTGCCAGTTTTTCGTTGCCAGCTAGCCAGCTTTGCGTCTCTAGCTTCCCATCTTTGCTTTGTTAACTTGCCAGATTTGCTTTACTAGCTTGCCAGATGTGCGTTGTTAGCTTGCCAACTTTGCGTTGCTAGATTTGCGTTGCTAGCTTGCTTGCTTTGCGTTGGTAGCTTGCATG
>NW_019749229.1:0-213 GCF_002891405.2 Cryptotermes secundus | reverse complement strand
TGTGTGTGTGTGTGTGTGTGTGTATATAGAGAAAGAGAGACAGGTGATCGAATATTGTTAGTTTAGTGAACTGAAGGCGTTTTTGGATGTGCGGCTAGAAAAGAATACCGGAAATCCGTACAGAATGCGAGAGAGAAATGTTGGTCAACACGCAGTTCAAGACTGGGAAGGTGATGACAGGATGACATGAAGATGAATCTTAAAAAGAGATGG
>NW_019749228.1:0-213 GCF_002891405.2 Cryptotermes secundus | reverse complement strand
TTTATCTCATGTTTTGATGCTTGTCTTGACTCAGTTGGTGTGCGGCCACCCTTAGCTTTTACCTTATAGAGTATTCCAACGATTCAAAAGGTTAATTCATTTTTATGGAATGCGACTGTTCATCCCCTCGCCATAAAAACCCAATGAAGTCCATCTCACATCTCGATCACCTTTACCGTTAGACGAAGAGCACTTTCCTGACAAAATTATTGG
>NW_019749227.1:0-213 GCF_002891405.2 Cryptotermes secundus | reverse complement strand
GTTTTATGAACTCACGGTCAGCACAAACAATGATACTGAAGAGAGGCTTTCTTCAAAATGGTGTTTAACATTCAAGGACTATGTACTATATCATTATGAATCTTAGACTGGGGCCACACGAGACAAAGTGCGTCCGTTGTAACGAACGTCGTAACGTCCTTTATAGATATAACAAAGAGAGGCGAATGCTGCGCTTTCTTCTGGCTCCATTGC
>NW_019749226.1:0-213 GCF_002891405.2 Cryptotermes secundus | reverse complement strand
GGTAAGAGAGGAATTGGACTGTGCAAAGAAGACTTCATGTGCGCTGCAGTGACAGTGAGACTGTTATAACTACTGTGTGAAAATCCGTTGCCAGGATACGACTAGTGAAGCCCGAGAACATTAATGCGTGTGTAACGGTGAATTATGAAATGTGTAGATCAGCGATAGCGATGTAATTACGTGTAGTCACGAATATAAAGTGTCAATAAATCC
>NW_019749225.1:0-213 GCF_002891405.2 Cryptotermes secundus | reverse complement strand
GGAAAATCAATAGAATCTCAGGGCATTAGATGCAGTATGTGTTCATTCACATATGAATAATGCTCGTATTGGAAATTCTGAGTAAAATCAGTGCCTTAGATAGAGGCTTTCTTCGCTGGCATACGAAGAATATTCATATTGGCATTTCTGAGGCAAATCAAGAGAATCTCAGGGCCTTAGAGGGACGCTCTGTTCACTGTCATATGAAGAATG
>NW_019749224.1:0-213 GCF_002891405.2 Cryptotermes secundus | reverse complement strand
CCGGTATAGCGCAGTCGGTATAGCTACTGGCTGCGGGCTGGACGATCGAGGGATCGGAGTTCGAGTCCTGGCAGGGTAAAGAATTTTCTCTTCTCTACGTCGTCCAGACCGACTCTTGGGCCCACCCAACTTCTTATACAATGGGTACCGGGGGCTCTTTCCCGGTGATAAAGCGGCAGGGGCGTGAAACTGACCACTCACCTCCAGCTAGTG
>NW_019749223.1:0-213 GCF_002891405.2 Cryptotermes secundus | reverse complement strand
AAGCCGGAAGGTCACGGGTTCAAGTCCTGATGAGGTCACTGGATTCCTTCAATTGACCTAATCTTTCCAGCTGCACTATGGGCCTTGGGTTGACTCAGCCTGTAACAAATGAGTACCCATGGAAACTGTTTGCAATATCTCCAAATTACCCACCAAAATCAGTTTTAAATAGATTTGAATATGTTAATTCAGCCTTTGGTTGCTTACACTATG
>NW_019749222.1:0-213 GCF_002891405.2 Cryptotermes secundus | reverse complement strand
GCTAGCAAGTTAGCAACGCAAAGTTAGCAGGCTAGCAACGCAAATTTAGCAAGCTAGAAAATCAGAGCCAGCAAGATAGAAACGGAGAGCTAGCAAGGTAGAAACGGAGATCTAGCAATCTAGCAACACAAAGCAAGCAATCTAGCAACGCAAAGCTAGCAAGCTCGGAACGCAAAGCTAGAAAGCTAGCAACGCAAGGCTAGCAAGCTAGCA
>NW_019749221.1:0-213 GCF_002891405.2 Cryptotermes secundus | reverse complement strand
TCCTAGGGTGGGGTGAGACTGAGTCCACTCGGTACGTCGGCCACTAGTAGGCCTTTTGTACCAGCTTCGGATGTAGATGAGTGTGGAACATAGAGCAGAGTTAGAATTGGCAGAGGAAACCGAAGTACTAGGAGAAATCCTACCCCAGTGTCACTCTGTCCACCACAGATCCCACCATGACCTGACCTGGAATAAAATCCGGGACCCGAGGTG
>NW_019749220.1:0-213 GCF_002891405.2 Cryptotermes secundus | reverse complement strand
AGCTTTTCTTTGCTAGCTTGCTAGATTTGAGTTTCTAGCTTGCTACCTTTGCGTTCTTACCTTGCTAGTTTACCGTTTATAGCTTGCTAGTTTGCGTTGCAAGCTTGCTAGATTCCTAGATATGTGTTGCTAGATAGATACCATTGGGTTGCTATCTTGCTAGCTTTCCGTTTCTAGCTCGCTAGCTTGGCGTTCCTAGCTTGGTTGATTTGC
>NW_019749219.1:0-213 GCF_002891405.2 Cryptotermes secundus | reverse complement strand
AGAGAGAGAGAGAGCTTTTTTTACTAACTGGACTGACGCTTTGTTTACTGCCAATCACTTTGTCTTGGCATCAGGGGGCCCCACCAGATTTTTTCCCCAACTGAACTCTTGCGGTAAGTCGAGAAAAGGGGGTGTCTCTTATACCACTCGACCTTTTCTGTCGAGTGTATTTCGAAAAATATAAATGTTATCAAAATTGTGTGTGTGTGTGCG
>NW_019749218.1:0-213 GCF_002891405.2 Cryptotermes secundus | reverse complement strand
GAGGTGGGAACGTTACCCCTAGACTACGGAGGCCGCTCACACTTACATAACTCACGACGTCAGTATCCCAATTACTTCTCGTGCTGTAGTCGCTTCCAGGCTTCAACTGTCTTGATTCCATTCACACGATACCACTCAACAATTCGTAACTGCTAGACTTCAACTGACCTCCTTAGTCAGAGTCAGAGTCACGTTACCACTGACGGTCAGTCA
>NW_019749217.1:0-213 GCF_002891405.2 Cryptotermes secundus | reverse complement strand
GTATGAATTTCAAGGAGCTGGCGACATTAGCGCCGTTTAGTATAGGATCCTGAATTGATGTGTGTTAATAGAGTTTCGGACAGTATGCATCGTTTGTGTATTTTCTTCTTTAGTGAAACAAGAACATTGAGTCGGCCCGAAATCTCGTTACTTTTCGGTTTGATGGCAATAATGAACCTTTGAAGCTACACTTGGAAATTTGCACGGACGTAC
>NW_019749216.1:0-213 GCF_002891405.2 Cryptotermes secundus | reverse complement strand
GAAAAAAAAATGTATATACAACAATGGCCAAGACAGTGTCCATCCAGCACTCTGTAGCACATTCTATCATAGGAGTCACCCCATGATATTTTAATGCATCTCTTTACCCTAAGAGTATACTGTCACATGTATTAGTGACTACTGACAGGGTTTTGATTGGTGAATAGATTTACTGACACTTCATAGGTCATAACTACAAATAATTATTACCCT
>NW_019749215.1:0-213 GCF_002891405.2 Cryptotermes secundus | reverse complement strand
CATTCAAAGACTTTTCATGCCTGAGACCGCACAGTAACTATGATCAGCTTCTATCCAATGGGTTCCAGGGGGTAAACTACACAAAGCATGTAGGTGACCACTCACTCACTCAACAGAGCTACACCTCTGCTCCCCCATACATCTTCATGGCATTGTGCTTAATTAAGTACAGGGACACCATAACCTTTAGTAAAATAATTGGGCAGCTGCACC
>NW_019749214.1:0-213 GCF_002891405.2 Cryptotermes secundus | reverse complement strand
TCTTTCTACCCTGAAGATGGAAAGGACACGTTCATCCGAAACGTCGCCTAACACCACATCTGGAAGGTGCCACATCCCAGAAGATTGCAAGATTGCATCTTGCATCCTAGAATACTTTCTTTATAGTGACCGCCGCGAGAACCTCAAATCATCTTATTTTTCTTTCACCCCGAAGATGGAGGCTATGCGTTTCTTCGATACGTCTGCTAACAC
>NW_019749213.1:0-213 GCF_002891405.2 Cryptotermes secundus | reverse complement strand
CACAGCACTCCACTATATCAGGGAACTGAAATGGAAAAAAGAAAATGAGTTACTTAAATGGTCAAAAAGAATAATACTTACTTTTAACATTCATTGAATCAAAATTACAATATGCAACTTAAATGAGGACATATTACTCAGGTTATCTGAAGACAATGAATCAACTGTTGAAGTTATATGGTACAAAATGAGATGGGGGATATGATAATACCT
>NW_019749212.1:0-213 GCF_002891405.2 Cryptotermes secundus | reverse complement strand
CCATGATGTATAAAAGGCTTTTTCGATATCCAAGAATACGGCAGCTGTAGACACGTTATTGTTGAAATCGAAGGTCACGTGGCCCGCAGTCCTCATACAATGAAATGTCGTGCTGTGACGTGCAAGGAAAACAAACTAGCTTGCATTAAGCAGGCATGTTTCTTCAATGTGCCTTTGGACAGTTTTCAATTAACTTCCGTGAATAGCTTACCT
>NW_019749211.1:0-213 GCF_002891405.2 Cryptotermes secundus | reverse complement strand
TCCTGGGAGTAAAGGGTGGCTGGTGCATAAGGCTGACAAACTCACCGTCATCTGTGAGCTGTCTGTCTAGAAAATGTAGAAGCCTCAACATCTCACAACCTTATGGGCCTCCATGAGATGTTACAGAGCTAGCTTTCCTTTACACATGCTGATGCTCTTGTCCAATACGGGTTATGTAATTTCAACACCATTTTTGTTAACTGTCACAGTAAA
>NW_019749210.1:0-213 GCF_002891405.2 Cryptotermes secundus | reverse complement strand
GTAGCTGAGCGGTCTGAGGCATGTACTGTCTTCGCTGGCTCAGAAACCGGGATCGTGGGTTAGAATCCCACATAAGACATGGATTTCTGGTATGTATATGTGTATTTTCTATGTTTTTGTTGTCCTGTGTTTAGGTAGAGGCCTGCGACGAGCTGATCACTCGTCCAGGGAGTCCTACCGCCTGTAAAATGATCAAACTGGAAAATAAAAACA
>NW_019749209.1:0-213 GCF_002891405.2 Cryptotermes secundus | reverse complement strand
TTTAGGCAGGTTCTCATCTAATCCTAGTTTGGATCTTCCTTAAGTGGTTTTTGCTCTGACCTGGGTGTATCGTTCTGTTACTGCGTTCTGCTGAACTACTTCCGTGGAGACATGTTTTCCAGTCGTTGCATAGCAGTGATAGTTGTGCTGTAGGTTTTAACTAGCAATGGCTGTTTACCCAGCTGTTGCTTAGCAGCAGATGGTTCCTAGCCT
>NW_019749208.1:0-213 GCF_002891405.2 Cryptotermes secundus | reverse complement strand
TCTACACAGTGCACTAATTCAAAAGATGGGCCTTCAATGACATGAGAGCTTCAGATCATGTAAATGTTGATCATGTTCACTGGCTATTGTAGGAAAGTAATAAAATTTATGTTTCATATAAAGCAGGAAATATCATGACTAGCTAAGTAGTGAGTGTTAGGTTCTCACGTGGGTCAAACTGGCAACCTCTTTGATGCTCTTACTGAGAGTCCT
>NW_019749207.1:0-213 GCF_002891405.2 Cryptotermes secundus | reverse complement strand
CGCAAATCGGGCAAGATAGCAACGCAAAGCTAGCAAGCTAGGAACACAAAGAGAGCAAGCTAGGAAAGCAAAGATAGCAAGCTAGCAACACAAAGTTAGCAAGCTTGATCGCAATGCTTGCAAGAATGTAACTCAAATCTACCAAGCTAACAACGCATATCTAGCAATCTAGCAAGCTTGCAACGCCAAGCTAGATAGCTAGCAACGCAAAGC
>NW_019749206.1:0-213 GCF_002891405.2 Cryptotermes secundus | reverse complement strand
AGGTAAAAGGGACTGTACTTAGCAACAGCCATGTGTTAAACAGTGTGCATTCTTGCAAGACTACTTAAAGTGGACGTCAACAATAAACTATTGTCACGTGTCCGAGGTTCCGTGACAAATAATTACTGGGTTGTGGTTCAGACAAAGCTGTTTATTGGACAACCCTTCTACAATTACACTTACAATCACAACTACAATCGCTCTGACGTAACT
>NW_019749205.1:0-213 GCF_002891405.2 Cryptotermes secundus | reverse complement strand
GATCTCTACGGCGTCTTCTGTAACGTAAACACGTTACAATATATAAACTACAGATTTTCAAAGAAGTCTCCTCCTGTTTTCAGTCTTACTGGTATTATATATTAAAGTTTAAGAAGGCAGCCAAAGAGGGTGGGGGGGAATCTTTTTTTTATTATTATTTATTAACAGTCAGAATTACGTACATTCTATAGGTTAATGCTTTCGCTAAGGACT
>NW_019749204.1:0-213 GCF_002891405.2 Cryptotermes secundus | reverse complement strand
AACACTTTGGTCATCATCAGATGGCATGTGTATTAAACAGGAAGCTTGTGCACGCAGCCACAAGAGAACTGGAAAATCAATGTGGGAATTTAGATTTGGTGAAGAAACCACAGGGGATTGCTTACTCCATAGCATCTTGGACAGCCACACTGAGGCTGGTGGCAGCAGTGTCTACAGAACTGGTGTCATACCCACACGATCAGTCATAATTTG
>NW_019749203.1:0-213 GCF_002891405.2 Cryptotermes secundus | reverse complement strand
CGCAAAGCTAGCAAGATAGAAACACAAAGATAGCAAACTAGCATTACAACGCTAGCAATCTTGAACGCAAATCTAGCAACACAGCAACACAAAGCTCACAAGCTAGCAACGCAATACTAGCAAGATAGCACCGAACAGTTGCAAGCTAGCAACGAAAAGTTTGCAAAGCAGCAACGCAAAGCTGGCAAGCTAACAACGCAAATCTAGCAATCT
>NW_019749202.1:0-213 GCF_002891405.2 Cryptotermes secundus | reverse complement strand
GTTACAGTGCGTTGCTATCTTGCCAGCTTTGCGTTGCTAGCTTGCTAGATCTCCGTTTATAGCTTGCCTGCTTTGCGTTTCTAGATTGCAAGCTTTTTTTTCTAGCTTTCTATCTTTCTGTTGCTAGCTTACTAGATTTGCCTTTCTAGTTTGCTAATTTTGCGTTTCTAACTTGCTAGCTTTTCGTTGTTTGCTTGCTTGCTTTGCGTTTCT
>NW_019749201.1:0-213 GCF_002891405.2 Cryptotermes secundus | reverse complement strand
GTTAGCAACGCAATGTTAGCAAGATAGGAACGCATAACTGGCAATCTACCAACGGAAACTAGCAAGTTAGCAACGCAAACTAGCAAGATATCAACGTAAATATAGCATTCTAGCAAGCTAGCGTCGCAAAGTTATCAAACAAGCAACGCAAAGCCAGCAAGCTAGCAACGCAAAAGTAGCAAGCTAGCATCGCATATCTAGCAAGCTTGCAAC
>NW_019749200.1:0-213 GCF_002891405.2 Cryptotermes secundus | reverse complement strand
TCCATTAGGCCCTCAGCAGAAAACAGAGCAGTTGCATTTACAATATATACAAGACTGTGCAATCAGAAGAGAATGCTGTGAGAAGTCCCCCAGAGCCGTCACATATGGTCATGAGTCGCCTGGGACTCTGAACCAAGAATCACTGTGCTGGCGAAGACCAGCAGCTATTTGCCCTACCGACCGATCAGAAGAGATTATTGTGGTATATTTGCT
>NW_019749199.1:0-213 GCF_002891405.2 Cryptotermes secundus | reverse complement strand
TAAGCTAAGAAAGATACTAATAGAATCGGATTGCTTCTGTTGTTTTACTCTAGTTCACACTTCCGCCCTGAAGACGTAGGGAATATGTACCTCTGAAACAGCGGGATTCCTCCGAAGTACACGGCCTTACAATACGACTGTGAGAACTTCATATCCATCAGTAAATTGTTCGAGTATCGTCTGTATGGACGTTTTCGTGTAATGGTTTATTGA
>NW_019749198.1:0-213 GCF_002891405.2 Cryptotermes secundus | reverse complement strand
CCTAGTAGTCTGTTCGGTGGCGATTCTGGCTGGCTTTCACCCGATTTGGCCTGTTCTTGGGAGGTCATTAATATTTTCCAATTTTTCAGAGGGAGAGTTAAACTTTTCAGCATCTTTGTTGCCCAAGGGGACTTCCGACCAACGGGGAGAACCGTGAACTTCAGTAGAGATCTCTTTATTATCACCATTACTCATTGTAGCTACTACCCGCGC
>NW_019749197.1:0-213 GCF_002891405.2 Cryptotermes secundus | reverse complement strand
CAGATGACTATTGTGACGATCAAATCAAGGAGATTAGGATTGTCAAGGGCACGAGAAACGCATATTCTGGTGGAACACCGGAAGGGAAGAAGCCCCTTGGGAAACGATCTGTTCCCATATTTTTCAGTCAGCTCAGTCGGTATAGCGACTGGCTACGGGCTGGAGGATGAAGGAGTCGGGGTGCCGGTGAGGCAAGTATTTTCTCTTATCCAT
>NW_019749196.1:0-213 GCF_002891405.2 Cryptotermes secundus | reverse complement strand
TACACTTTTGAGTCTAACCTTCTGCTGAGGTTCGAACTCAGTAGTGCCAATCAACTTTCTGCTGTTGATTATAGACACATCTGCACCGGTGTCTAAGAGGAAAAATAGTTCCGGCTTCTTGCTGATATCTAACGTCAGCTTTACAAATTCGCCCATGTCGGCGTTCACACAGCCTAGTGAGTGGAGCTGACTGTCGGACGGCTGCCTTCCGAC
>NW_019749195.1:0-213 GCF_002891405.2 Cryptotermes secundus | reverse complement strand
TTTGCGTTTCTTGCTTGCTAGCTTTCGTTGATAGCTTGCTAGCTTTGAGTTGCTAGCTTGCTAGAGTACTAAATTGGTGTTGCTAACTTGCTAGCTTTGCGTTGCTATCTTGCTAAATTTGAAATGGTAGCTTGCTGACATTGCGTTGCTAGCTTGCTAGCTTTGCGATGCTATCTTGGTAGCTATGCGTTGCTAGCTTGTTAGTTTTGCGTT
>NW_019749194.1:0-213 GCF_002891405.2 Cryptotermes secundus | reverse complement strand
CTTAATTAAGCAGAGGGACAACTTTACCTTTACCAATTAAAACTTATTTAATATTTTTTCACTCTCTTTTAGTTAAACTGGCAGTGAAAGTCACAACTTGAGTATTTCCCCTTCAATTCGTATCTTATATTCCCTCTACATGTAAAGGTAAAGCTATCCTTGTAACACACCGTGGGGGCCCATAGGATTGTGAGACGTCGAGGCTCCCACATT
>NW_019749193.1:0-213 GCF_002891405.2 Cryptotermes secundus | reverse complement strand
TTGTTCAGCTAATTCATTAAATTTCCAAGTATAGGGAATCAGCGAACAGTTTATGAAAAATTGAACGTTTTTAAGGAGTAATTCTTAAAAATGATGTACAGATTTTAAGCGTTTGACTGAGTCACATTTCCAGAACTTACCGCCCTTAACGCACAGGAGGCAGTTATATAGATTACTTTTACATGAAATGCTTATATTTTCTGCAGTATATCT
>NW_019749192.1:0-213 GCF_002891405.2 Cryptotermes secundus | reverse complement strand
CCACTGGACTACCTGGGATTAAACTCGGGTCTCAACACTGAGAAGCTGGCTGCTAACTACCCGGGGTTTGGCACGGCTTGTCTCTCCCAATAAGGGGGTGAGTGACTAACAAACAAACTACTAACTTTACAATCCGCACGGTACGTTTTCCCTATACTTACCTATGAAACACTCATTAGCTTGCTAATATACACTTTTCAGAATCTTACGTCT
>NW_019749191.1:0-213 GCF_002891405.2 Cryptotermes secundus | reverse complement strand
CACGATTCCAGGTTTCGAGCTAGCTAAGACATTTCATGCCTTAAACCGCACGGCCACTATGATCGGCTACAGACACAGTGGTGTGGTTTATTTTAAGGGCAGAAGTAACATCTTTTACATAGTGGTACATGTATGACAATCAAGATTTTAATTACTGTGTAGATTCATATTGTGGTCGCCTCAGTTATGGCGAAATGTAGTCTTGTAGGTAAA
>NW_019749190.1:0-213 GCF_002891405.2 Cryptotermes secundus | reverse complement strand
GTGGTAAATTAGTGAATAATGAATTGTCAAGAATATGGAAGAAATAGGCGCCTGGTTTAAGACACTATCCCAGCATTTGCATCGAGGGAATGAGGAATGTCATGAAAACTCTCGGTCATAATTGGTGTCCTTGGAGAGATTCGAAACAGTGACCTCCTGAACACAAATGGGAAGTCTTACACCTCGAGACATCTTGTTCGGTAACATCTTTCT
>NW_019749189.1:0-213 GCF_002891405.2 Cryptotermes secundus | reverse complement strand
TTTGGTGACGAGACAGCAACATATACTTAGTTTTCTCTATGTTTATTTCTAGACCAATCTCCTTACTAGCGTCAATTAAAGCTTGTGTGTTTTCCTTACGGTATTTATATTATCACCCAGTAGGTTCACATCATTAGCATATACCAACAGCTGATGCGCCCCATTTATTTTCAGTCCAACCTGGTCTTCCTGGACCTTCCTAATGGCATATTC
>NW_019749188.1:0-213 GCF_002891405.2 Cryptotermes secundus | reverse complement strand
GGATTGTGACCACGGCCGTCACTTCGAGTCTCGTCTGATAAAGGAAGTTTAGCAACGCCTGTGAGTTGACAAGAAACACATCAATAATCGTGCACCCTCAGTCGGATGGCACGGTGGAACGAGACATTAGAAAGGTCAAGGATCACCTGCAGTATGCCGTCACGTCGTACCAGAGGCATTGGGATGCAAGATTGCCTATCTCCCTCCATACAT
>NW_019749187.1:0-213 GCF_002891405.2 Cryptotermes secundus | reverse complement strand
TAAATTCCACTCCAAGAAAGACATTTCGGAGGTGAGTGGCCAGTTTCACATCTCATCTGCTTCATTTCCGTCGAGCGAGCCCCCGATATCCCATTAGATAGGTGGCTACGCTACGCGGTAGCGTAATAGTTGAGGCACTATGCTACAAGCCGGAAGATCTTGGGTTCGAGTCCCGGTGAGGTGAATTTTTTCAGTTTACCTAACCCTTCCAGC
>NW_019749186.1:0-213 GCF_002891405.2 Cryptotermes secundus | reverse complement strand
TCAGTGGTGAGAGGCAAGTTCATGAATCCATTTGAATATCTAAAGTATATATTACATTTTTTTTAAAGTGACATACTATGTTTGTGTTCATTGTGCTTTGAACTGAATTTTTTAAATGTTTACTGAATGACATGTTACATTTGTTTTGTGTATTGTGCTTTGAATTTTATGTATAAAATGTTTCAATGAGGATACGCAAAGGTGAGTCAAAAT
>NW_019749185.1:0-213 GCF_002891405.2 Cryptotermes secundus | reverse complement strand
CTGTTACATGTCTTGACGCATGCCGGTGTGCGGCCTACCTTACAATTACGTAGATACGAAAACATAACGTAAGATTAAGCTCCTGTGTACTCTGGGTTATGACAACTTGAACTTTTGTAGGTGGGGTACTCAAATTTAGAGGTAATTTTCTGCATCCTTCCTCAGGTTATAAATCTACTCCAAATCTAAATCGTCACATTGTGAAAACCGCAT
>NW_019749184.1:0-213 GCF_002891405.2 Cryptotermes secundus | reverse complement strand
GACCGTCAGTTGCAATGTGACTCAGACTCAGACTCAGACTCAGAATTAGAATGGGATTTGATCTCTCGGAGATTATCTGTGAAGTCAGAGTATACTTGAATTCCGGAGAGTGATATTTGGACGAGACATTCGGGATAGAGGATTCGGTTAGTGTGCTGTTGTGTACGTCTGATTCGATCGATTCGGACGGATTCTTGAGATTCGACGATTCAT
>NW_019749183.1:0-213 GCF_002891405.2 Cryptotermes secundus | reverse complement strand
GGTAGCTTTGCGTTGCTAGTTTGCTAGCTTTTCGTTGCTAGCTTGATTGCTTTCCTATTCTAGCTTGGTAGCATTGCTTTGAAAGTTTGCTGGAGTTGCTTTGCCAGCTTAAAATTTTGGGTTTGCTACCATGCTAGCTTGGCGTTACTAGCTTGCTATCTTGCTAGTTTGCGTTGCTATGTAGCTAGCTTTGCGTTGCTAGCTTGCTAGATT
>NW_019749182.1:0-213 GCF_002891405.2 Cryptotermes secundus | reverse complement strand
GTTCAGTGGACTGCATGGCTTTCTATCCGAAGAGACAGAACTCTTGTATTTCTAGTAATTTCATAAATTGCCTGATCAGTTCGTACTGAAATGCGTCTGCACTTCTCTCAGCTTGAGAAACCAGGTTTTGTAGCCAAACAATATGTAAATGATGTTATAATTTTATGCTTATTAAATTTTAGAATCCCGAACAAATGGGACTGCCCCCCCCCC
>NW_019749181.1:0-213 GCF_002891405.2 Cryptotermes secundus | reverse complement strand
TGGCCGCCGTGCCGAGTGAACCCAGCTGGACTCCACCCCCTACTAAGCTCATTAAAAAATACAAATTACAGTAAATGTAACAAGTATTAAGTCCCACGCAACGTCATTTAGAGCAGCAATATGCGCTCACTCAAAGTGCAGGTCTGCTGGAGGTAGAGCTGGGGTTCGTGAACTGAATTTCGCTGCGCGAGAGAGGCAACGTCCAATTTAACA
>NW_019749180.1:0-213 GCF_002891405.2 Cryptotermes secundus | reverse complement strand
GAAACATGTAGTGTGACAGTAAATAAAAAACGTGTTATTTGGTCGGTAAAATTAACTCTAATATTGACTATTTTCCTTTGTCCAGATCGGCTCTGGGGCCCAACGGCCCTCATATCCAATGGGTACTCGTAGCTCCTCCCGGGGTAAAGTGGACGGTTCGTAAAACTGATTCATTCATCAGTAATCTGTCAGGCGACAGGTCCACAGTCTCTT
>NW_019749179.1:0-213 GCF_002891405.2 Cryptotermes secundus | reverse complement strand
CAATACAAACAATTTGTTTAATATTTTCGACTGATTGATTGATTGATTGGTTATATTACGTAGTGATGTCACCAATTTTGCTTCGAATGTGACTGATTCTTCTGTTATTTCTCAATGTTACATGTAGTTTGAAAGCAGCATAGCCTCGAATGATATGAGAACGTGATCTCGTGTCGCCTAGGTAAGATTTCCGAAGAAGACGATGTTGGTCTG
>NW_019749178.1:0-213 GCF_002891405.2 Cryptotermes secundus | reverse complement strand
CTCTCTCTCTCCAAGTGCTGAAACTACGGTGTAATCTTCGATAAGCGCATTACATGGAGAGTGCATATAGAAATGATTGAAGTCAAGGCCTTCATAACATTTATTAGAATCTACCCCTTATTCAAAAGTGAGCGTTTAACGCAAACATTGAAGTGTTCCTCTATAAGGCACTGATCATATCAGTAATGACTTATGCTTGCACCGCCTGAGAAT
>NW_019749177.1:0-213 GCF_002891405.2 Cryptotermes secundus | reverse complement strand
ATCATGCAGCTACACGTACACGCGTGAGCACAAAGCAGTTGATGTTACGTAACAAAACCGAATATCAAAACTAGAACAAGCACACATAATTTGCTAGCGCTATACAATATTGTTGCTGGAGAAAGCTGCATGATTAGGAGCTTCATAACTTGTACTCTTCTCCAAGTGTAATTAGTAAGATCAAGTCAAGGAGGATGAGGTGGGCAGGTCATG
>NW_019749176.1:0-213 GCF_002891405.2 Cryptotermes secundus | reverse complement strand
CACTCGGGACGTCTTATTTCCAAAAGCGCTCATCAGAACAACAGAGTGCACTGGCAGCTCCATGATAGGTCCTTGCAATTTTAATTGACGAAATATGTCATCTGACAGCACCGACACCTGCGAACCGGTATCCAAGATCATTTCCACGTGGACATCTCCAACCGTTACCTCAATCTTAGGACACGTCGCTAACTTGCCTGCGTTAATCATATA
>NW_019749175.1:0-213 GCF_002891405.2 Cryptotermes secundus | reverse complement strand
CACACCCAATATTGCTGAACTTCGTTGATCGGACGGGAACGGGTGTTTTCAACGTGGTATGGCCGTTTGCTCGAATTATAGCCTTACTTGCAGTATGCAAGCAGAGAAGTTGTCTGAACAGTACACTTACCAATTGTGGTGATGAGAGTCAGCGAATACAGGAAAGATGACGAGAAGGACCACCTGTGGTGGTGGTGACTGTAGTATATCGAT
>NW_019749174.1:0-213 GCF_002891405.2 Cryptotermes secundus | reverse complement strand
TGGTACGCTGCTTAATACGAATATATCTTGTAAGTAAAAATGTAATTAATGTAATAGAAAATATTCATAGATGTTGCGAAACTTACTCTGTTCTGTTCACAACACGTGCGGTCGCCACTGCTGTTTAAGCGATGTACAAATGTTGCAGCAGAATTTTTGGATGCAATCTGAAACCTCAGTCCGCGGCGGCTTCTCCTGTTAGATTAGTAAGAT
>NW_019749173.1:0-213 GCF_002891405.2 Cryptotermes secundus | reverse complement strand
ATTGTATCTCTTCAGTGTTCGATATTCTGATATCACTTCGAGTTTACATAGCGGAGCCCTTGATATTTTTACATTAATCTTTTAGAGCCCCACTTTAACATGCGAAAATTCTGCATTCTATCCACAAAGTGTACGCGTTTCGTGTGGTTCTCACCATACAATTCCATCCCCTCCTCAAATCAATATTAACTGGCTGATTATTGTAGCTGAGAT
>NW_019749172.1:0-213 GCF_002891405.2 Cryptotermes secundus | reverse complement strand
TCTGTGGCCTATAAACAGAGACCCCGACTCATTCACTCATGGAGCTGAACACTTCCTGATATGCCGCCAATTGTGCAGCAACTCAAGAACTTCCCAGCATTTTGTGGAACCCAAACATTCATTGCGGTGTTCACAAGAGCCCTCCACTGGTCCCTATCCTGACCCAGAGCAGTGAAATCCATACCAGCCCATCCTATCTCTCTAAGATCCATT
>NW_019749171.1:0-213 GCF_002891405.2 Cryptotermes secundus | reverse complement strand
TAACAGAAATGAGTACCAGGAATATTCCTGGGGGTAAAGGGTAGCCGGAGCGTAAGGCTGACAACCTTACCTACATCTTTGAGCCGACTGTTTAGAAAATGTGGAATCCTCATCGTCTCACAACGCTATGGGTCTTCACTTCCTGTTACAGGGATAGTTTTACCTTACTTTTTTATCATATACAAGTACGTGTACTTATGTACAAATTTATAT
>NW_019749170.1:0-213 GCF_002891405.2 Cryptotermes secundus | reverse complement strand
AACGAGCATGAAGCAGGCAGCCAGGTTATAACAGCTTGCTGCTTGTTTCGTATCATTTTCTTTGAATGACTCGTAACCGTGAAGATGGAGGCAATATGCTGCACCGAAACTTCAGTTGACTTTCACTGTAATACTCGGCTTTACATCTCAGAAGATAGTACTTCTTATAATCACTGCTGTGAGAACCTTAACTCCTGCAAAGGATAGTGTGTC
>NW_019749169.1:0-213 GCF_002891405.2 Cryptotermes secundus | reverse complement strand
CTTCCAAGCCATTTCACAAAGTCTGTCAACGTTTCCCACTGCGTAGAATTCATATGCAAATGATGACGCTCGGAGATATAGTCCTGGTATACACGATTTGCACGAACACGTTTTGTTCCAAACTGACATTCTAGTAGTTCCAAATAACCGCTTTCAAATTCTTTTGAGAAATTATTAATGTATCTGTCTGCATTATCAGCAAATAGAAGAAGT
>NW_019749168.1:0-213 GCF_002891405.2 Cryptotermes secundus | reverse complement strand
GATGATGATGATGACGTCGATGATGACGAAGACGAAGACGAAGACGACGACGACGATGAAGATGATGATGACGATGGAGATGACCATAGCGATGATGATGACGTCGATGATGACGAAGACAAAGACGAAGACGACGACGACGACGATGACGACGACGACGATGAAGAAGATGATGATGACGATGGAGATGACCATGGCGATGATGATTATGAT
>NW_019749167.1:0-213 GCF_002891405.2 Cryptotermes secundus | reverse complement strand
CCCGAGTTTCCGGGGGGGGGCGAAGCAGTTCATTGCGCACACGTAGGAGTGACGTCATACACGAAGCTTCTATTTAACGGAACCGTAATTT
This sequence comes from Cryptotermes secundus, assembly GCF_002891405.2. Classification (NCBI taxonomy): domain Eukaryota; kingdom Metazoa; phylum Arthropoda; class Insecta; order Blattodea; family Kalotermitidae; genus Cryptotermes; species Cryptotermes secundus. The sequence goes on along the minus strand of NW_019749167.1, from coordinate 122 downwards.
AGGATTGTCGTAACATGGAATATAAATGGAAATATGCTGTTATATATAAAATTGAGGGTCTTGGCGGTTTTTCTACACATAATATCAATCTATGCACTTATATTCCGAGGTTATATTGCTAC
>NW_019749166.1:0-213 GCF_002891405.2 Cryptotermes secundus | reverse complement strand
TGTAATGTCTACCTCTGGTGCCCTCTGTGAAGTCAAACCTAAACACTCGAAAATAAAACGTATTAAATATTCATGAACAGTCTTGTCACATCATAAAAATCTTTGTGAATCCGTAACATCAGTGTTGATAAGGGGGTCAAAAGCCCAGTAATTCTAGGCTTTGACTTATTTTCGGGAGGTGACTATTTCGACTTTAGGCAGAGACAGAGATTA
>NW_019749165.1:0-213 GCF_002891405.2 Cryptotermes secundus | reverse complement strand
ATAGCGCAGTCGGTATAGCGACTGGCTACGGGCTGGAAGACCGAGCGGTTGGAGTTCGAGTCCTCGTGGAGCAAGAATTTCTCTTCTCCACGTCGTCCAGACCGGCACTGGGTCCACCTAACCTCCTATACAATGGGTGTCGGGGGCTCTTTTCCCAGGATAAAGCGGCAGTAACACCGCTCTTTTCCAACCCGCCTTTGCTTGTATCGGCGC
>NW_019749164.1:0-213 GCF_002891405.2 Cryptotermes secundus | reverse complement strand
CAATGCGTCTTCACAAAAAGGAAGTTTCTGCGCCCCACCCTGTAATAAGGAATGACTGCTGTTATGACATCATAAACTAAGCATGAACCGAACATCAAACTGTACCAATTATTTAGATCCCACAAATATGTGAACTATGTAGGACTTGCAACACAAAATTCAACTGCTGGTTTACTTAACAAAGCTCTACTAACAGCACTGGCTGTATACAGA
>NW_019749163.1:0-213 GCF_002891405.2 Cryptotermes secundus | reverse complement strand
TTAACTTCTGGGATGAGATGCCATGTAGTTCCCAGCACAGCAAAGAAATGTTCTGCCTTCACCTCCTACTCTGAAGATGGTGGCAACAAATTCCTTCAAAACTAAGCCACTTGACTAGACCAAGCAGCATCACATCACAAAAGACAATAAGTCTCACAGCCATGGCAGTGAGAACCTCAGACTCTCATCATTGGGTTAAATGGCTTTGATTAT
>NW_019749162.1:0-213 GCF_002891405.2 Cryptotermes secundus | reverse complement strand
AGAAAACGCAGCCTCTCTATTGTTGGGAAGGCGTGTTTATAGCGCATCTGTATAGGAACGGAAGTTATTCGATAGTTGCTTACATATTCGATGCAACAGAAATGTGTTACAGAGTCCTTGCTTAGCAATGAACGTCTATTCCGACTTTGGGCGTCATACGTTGACTTCCACCAGACTACGCATCGTTATGTGTCAGAAGACAGAACTTCTCAT
>NW_019749161.1:0-213 GCF_002891405.2 Cryptotermes secundus | reverse complement strand
CCAACTGAGTCGACTGGAGGTGAAACATTCACAACACTGGCGAACAAAAGGGAAACGAAGACGTTGTTGTGTGTTTTGCTAGATAAGAAAAGCAGGAGCACACTCTTCTATTGTAAAAGTGCAATGTCGCTTTGTGTGAGGTGGACTGCTTCGAGAAGTGTCACACGTGTCAGAGTGTATCGTAAACTGTGAAGTGACGCAGTTCACACTCGT
>NW_019749160.1:0-213 GCF_002891405.2 Cryptotermes secundus | reverse complement strand
ATTACAAAAAATTTTCAGAGATTCCACTCTTATCATATGGAAGTCTATCAAATTTTTTGACGTTATTTTATTATTAATTAATTTCAATCCAATTTTGAGGGGTTTCATGATAATTTAAGGAATTTTAAATTAATTTTGATCTTCAACGTTATTTATTTAATTTTTAACAAAAATTCTTTCTGGATTACAATTAATATAAATCAGATCATTTAT
>NW_019749159.1:0-213 GCF_002891405.2 Cryptotermes secundus | reverse complement strand
ATGCAGGCAGACAGACACAGCTCATAATATGAAAAATTTAGATTTCCTTTAAAATGGTTTCTACTCTTAAATTCATTTTACTTGGAGGAATGTTTTAACTTCATACTAATTTTTTCTGCTATACGTTGGATGCCCAGTAGTATACTGTTATGTTTCATTATTGTAGTTTTGTGTCATATTAGTAGGTTGCATTCTTTTACATATATATTTTAT
>NW_019749158.1:0-213 GCF_002891405.2 Cryptotermes secundus | reverse complement strand
CATACATTTTATAAATATATAAACTTTTGTATTGCCTTTATTGTTGTAGGAAAGTCCCCTTATTCGTAACAGAGACTATACGTTTATGTATCTCTGAATGTATAGGTCTGCTCTCTGTTGAAAGCAGTTCGCTGGAATTAGTAAATTGATGCTTGCAGATTTATAATTTTTATCCAATTACTGTAACTCATTTTGAGTTTCAGTATTATTTAT
>NW_019749157.1:0-213 GCF_002891405.2 Cryptotermes secundus | reverse complement strand
ATCTGCATGTCGCAATATTATACAGCTGTACGTAAAACCCGGGAGCCGTGGTAGTTCCTTGTTAGCGTACTTTCTTTATTTTGGGGGGAAAAAAATTAAATATGTCTTATGCGACCTGCATGGTGCCTGTATGTCTGTCCCTCTCCCCTATCAATTTTTGAATGGCTCAACCAAATTTGATTAAACTTGGTACGTAGCCCATCTAAACTGCGT
>NW_019749156.1:0-213 GCF_002891405.2 Cryptotermes secundus | reverse complement strand
TCATTATATATTGTTAATCTAGCAGATGGAAAATGAAGGTCAGTACTGTGCCTAGTATTTAGACCATGTAATTGAATTACAAAGAGAATGAACAGTGAACTGCAGTTTTGTAAGAGAAATTGCTTGGTGGGATTTTCTATTATAAATGGAATAAAAAGGTAAAGTTGTCCCTGTGCTTAACTAATTAAGGCAAAATGTTCTGAAATGAATGGT
>NW_019749155.1:0-213 GCF_002891405.2 Cryptotermes secundus | reverse complement strand
TTGATTTTGCTGAGATATATGGTTATCTTCAGATGGGCAGCACACTGATCAATGAAGAGCAAACCTTTACAGTTTTAGCACCCAGTTTCCTATCTGATTGTGTGAGGTAATCATCGGATATTTTTTGGTCATCCAAGAATTTGTATTAGTTTCATATTTTGTAGGCAGTCTCTTGATAATCTTGAAGCAACGTGGACTTCTGTGTTTTCCAGT
>NW_019749154.1:0-213 GCF_002891405.2 Cryptotermes secundus | reverse complement strand
AGTACATGCCTTAGACCGCTCGGCTACCGTGATCGGCTCTAATTAAGTATTACCTGCACTAGAATCTACTTCATATAGCTAAAATAATATCAGTTCATGAATAACCTGTATAGGTTTCACTGCAGTATCGAAGAAAGGAAGCTTACTGTGTTTGAAAAGGAGTGAGCACAGTTGCAGAAGTAATACACGGCTAAAATGCTGAAGAGGCACACC
>NW_019749153.1:0-213 GCF_002891405.2 Cryptotermes secundus | reverse complement strand
ATGATCATTTTACAGACGGTAGAACTCCTTGGACGAGTGATCAGCCCGTCTCAAGGCATCTAAGGACAACACAAACACAGAATAAACACACACACAATAAACATCCATGCCCTGAGTGAAATTCGAACCCACAATCCCAGCGTCCGAGGGAGCGAAGAAGGTTCATGTCTTAGACCGCGCTGCTACTCCGACCAGTAGTCTCCTAGTTAAAGT
>NW_019749152.1:0-213 GCF_002891405.2 Cryptotermes secundus | reverse complement strand
TCACACATCTCCCTCAATTTTATGCATAATTTAATTCGTAAAGCATGATGAATATTATATTGTCACGTAGAACCATTGCTAGGCAACGATTCGGCAAACATTCCCACGGGAGCCAATGCGCGCAACAATAAGACGTCTATTGCTAGGCAACGGATCAGTAAGCACGCTTCCTTAACAATATAGGATGTGTTTTGTGCGTGGTCAGTGCAGAGT
>NW_019749151.1:0-213 GCF_002891405.2 Cryptotermes secundus | reverse complement strand
CTCTTAATGTTGATTTGAGGACGTCTCTTCTTTGTCTTCATCTGCCCTAATTTCTGCATCTTCGACGATGTCTCCTTTTTCTTCTTCATCGTAATATTCTGTCATCTTGCTGTAGTTCGTCGTCATCGTTTCCCGCTTCGTTGCGCTTCCCTCGTCGTTGTCTCTTCCCTCATCGCTTCTCTTGCCGTCGTTACAATCTCATTCTTTATTGTC
>NW_019749150.1:0-213 GCF_002891405.2 Cryptotermes secundus | reverse complement strand
GGGGTCCCACAAGGTCTATATGGACGTACAGAAAACGGGCTTCCTTTGGTGTAAAGTCGCCCAGTGATGTGACTGTGTGGCCTGAGACTATGGAGTGCTGGCATGACTGGCAAGCACGTAACCAGATGCGGCAATCCTTCTGCACGCCTGGCCACACGAATCGTTGTGCGACCAGCTTTGCTGTCGCCTGGGTGACAGATCGTGGATGGACTG
>NW_019749149.1:0-213 GCF_002891405.2 Cryptotermes secundus | reverse complement strand
TGGTATGACTCACGGCAAATTGCAGCCGCGGCGCGCAATTGATTGTACGCACTGTACGTTAATATGTTGGCTATATATATCGCTGTGTATCTATCTATCTGCCTGTATGTCTTTCTATCTATCTATATCTATCTGTCTGTCTTATCTATCTATCTATCTGTCTGTCTGTCTATCTATACAGTAAAACTTGGTTATAGCAACATCGGTTTCTGT
>NW_019749148.1:0-213 GCF_002891405.2 Cryptotermes secundus | reverse complement strand
AGGCTAGGCTAGGCTAGGCTAGGTTAGGTTGGGTTAGGTTAGGTTAGGTCAGATTATGTTAGGTTAGTTTAGGTTGGGTTATGTTATGTTAGGTTAGGTTAGGTTTCGCAGTAGACTTGTCCGCATCAATCAATAACTGAGGGGTACGATTCTCTGCTGTTAAGGTAGGTGAGGTGAGGTGCGCTGAGGTGACATGACGTCACGTGACTTGGC
>NW_019749147.1:0-213 GCF_002891405.2 Cryptotermes secundus | reverse complement strand
TTCCAGGATGCATTTGAAAAGTGGCAGAAATGCCGGGATTGGTGTGTGCGCTCCCAAGGGGACTACTTTAAAGGTGACGGTGCAGAGTAAGATCTAGGTAAGATGTAATACTTTTTATTAATATATTTCAGGAACTTTTTAATTGCACCACGTATATAAATTTGTCTCAAGAAGTGCATGCGGGAAATACAGTAAACTCCCGATCCTCAGGGT
>NW_019749146.1:0-213 GCF_002891405.2 Cryptotermes secundus | reverse complement strand
GGGCTGCAGCGTCAAAGAAAAAACATGGTTGGTCATATCTTCATTTCATTGTGGCTTATATACCATTACTGTCAGTACCTCAGACCACATAGCTTAGAATGATAAGGTGAGCAGTAATGTACCGGGACAGGCGTGGGAGGAAACTCAGTATGACTGAGAAACTGTCCTCACATTTGCCTGAAGGAACGAGGAATGCACGAAAAATCCAAGGGT
>NW_019749145.1:0-213 GCF_002891405.2 Cryptotermes secundus | reverse complement strand
GCAAAGCTAGCAAGCTGGCAACGGAAAGCTAGCAAGCTAGAAACGAAAGCTAACAAGCTAGCAACGGAAAGCTAGTAAGCTAGAAAAGCAAAGCTGGTAATCTAGAAACGCAAACTGGCAAGCTAGCAAAGGCAAATTCTCAAGCTAGCAACGCAGATATAGCAAGCCAAATACGCAAAGCAAGGAAGCAAGCAAGCAACGCATAGCTATTAA
>NW_019749144.1:0-213 GCF_002891405.2 Cryptotermes secundus | reverse complement strand
ACGAGTTGCAAAGTGCACTGATGTTGACTGTGGAATTTTTGAAAATGTATTATACTAGGTAAACTATACCATCTTTGTCACTTGAACAATAAATACTGGTATTGGAAACAGTGCGTAATATCTCGTTCTTATCAACAATTTTGGAACTGTACAGTGAAATTTTTTAATCTCCTTTATTGACAATCAGATACTACAATATTTTAGTCAATTTGC
>NW_019749143.1:0-213 GCF_002891405.2 Cryptotermes secundus | reverse complement strand
TACTTTCATAGCAAATATTTTCTGTTTTATTATTCTTTTAATTTCACAATGAACTTCATTTATATTCATTACTGCTGTCACCAAGTACTTTAAACTGTTGAACATTTTCATACAAATTGGTACACAGAGTTATAACATTGCTACTAATTTCAGTTTTGTGCATTATCATATGCAGGGGTTGAACAAAATAATGGAAAAATTTCATGACACTGT
>NW_019749142.1:0-213 GCF_002891405.2 Cryptotermes secundus | reverse complement strand
TGGCAGCCGGGCGAGTGCGGTAAGTGTTGGCAGCGGACTTCTGCAATGGGTCTAGATGACTGCTAATGGAGTCGGCTGATAGTATTGCTGCTAGGGGACTCGTTGTTGCTGTGTGTGCTCCAGATGATTCGTCGCAAGGTAAGTATAGCTCCGACTGATTGATCAGCACATCAGAGGTCTGCATATTTATTTGCTGTCTCTAGCAGCACCCAA
>NW_019749141.1:0-213 GCF_002891405.2 Cryptotermes secundus | reverse complement strand
ACCGGCTCTGGGGTTTACCCAACCTCCTATCCAAAGGTTACTGGACGCTCTTTCCCCGGAGGTAAAGAGGCTGGGGCATGAAGCTGACCACTCACCTCCAGCTAGTGCCAAATTCAAGAAAATGTTGATCTATACAGCCACTCCCTCATATGCCTTCATGGCATAGCACTTAATTAGTTAAGTACAGGGACAACTTTCCCTTTACTTTACCTT
>NW_019749140.1:0-213 GCF_002891405.2 Cryptotermes secundus | reverse complement strand
ATTGTTTGCGATCGACTAGCCCGTAATTAATGCCATGCCAAAACTGTGAGTTACAGATTCAGAACTTTTGAAATAAAAATCTGAATGGTGCCCCCTTATTTGATGACAAATAATTTCAATGAATATTGAAACCTAATGGCTTCTTTTAATAACTGGATTATCAGCTCTAAAGAATGTTTAAGGAAGAAATCATTAAGCGCAGCTAAAATGGAT
>NW_019749139.1:0-213 GCF_002891405.2 Cryptotermes secundus | reverse complement strand
ACAATTTCCAGCAGTTCCCGAAATATTCTCTTTTCGAATGTTGCCTTTATTATGTTTAATATGTATTTCGACATATATGAAGCATATATATATTTATTTCCATACACACACTTTATATGAAAGGAATCCACCCAACAATTCGAGTGCTTCATATTAGATAGGGAAATCACTGATTACGATGTCGACCTAAGGAAATCATTCGACAGTCTTCTA
>NW_019749138.1:0-213 GCF_002891405.2 Cryptotermes secundus | reverse complement strand
ATGCTGCATGCCTTGCCCATCTCATTCTCATCGTAAAAAAATAAGCTTGTTACGAAAGATCACAAGGAGCCTCGAAGTGTGAAAGTATTCAATTAAAAGTCAGGTCCCTCGACTTGCTTATTGACAAACGTGTATGAAGAGCTGGAGGGATACGTGAGCGGAACTCAGCACAAATCATAAGCACACGGAAACTTATGTAACAGTTATAGATGT
>NW_019749137.1:0-213 GCF_002891405.2 Cryptotermes secundus | reverse complement strand
TTTCTAGCTTTCCGTTGCTAGCTTGCCTGCTTTGCATTTATTGATTGCCAGCTTTGCGTTGCTAGCTTGCTAGGTTTGCGATGCAAGCATGCTAGCAATTCGTTGCTAGCTTGCTAGCTATGCGTTGCAACCTTGCTCTCTTCGCTTTGCTAGCTTGCTAGCTATATATTGCTAGGTTGCTAGATTGTTAGATTTGCGTTGCTAGCTTGCTAT
>NW_019749136.1:0-213 GCF_002891405.2 Cryptotermes secundus | reverse complement strand
ATCCACAACTAAAATTTAGTGCACAGGACAGGTTTTGGTATAGAGAGTAATTTTGTAGACGAAACACGTGGACGGAAATGGGGGAAACTAATATCATTATCAGTACGTGATCATTTTATACATTTCCTGCAAAGTACAGATATGCTGCAAAGCAAAAAACCAAGACAAGTGCCTATCAAAGCCGAAATATCTGACAAATGCTCTTGACAGTGT
>NW_019749135.1:0-213 GCF_002891405.2 Cryptotermes secundus | reverse complement strand
TGCGTTGCTACTTTGCTAGGTTTGCGTTGCTTGCTTGCTTGCATGTTTTGCTTGCTTTGCTAGGTTGCTAGCTTTCATTGCAATCTTGCTAGCTTTGCGTTGCACACTTGCTAGATTTCCGTTGCCACCTTGCTAGCTTGTAGTTGCTAGCTTGCTAGCTTTTCGTTCCTAGCTTGCTATATTGCTAGATTTGCTTTGCTAGCTTCCTAGCTT
>NW_019749134.1:0-213 GCF_002891405.2 Cryptotermes secundus | reverse complement strand
TTTCAAAACACAACGTTTCGGAGACTGGATTCTGTCCCTGTCCTCGGGTAAAACCTACTCAGTTGGGCCCAGTAGACAGAACTAGGCCCTATCTCCGGACCTTCCATTCTCTTGCTCTGGAGGGGTTAAAATTGCCCACTTTACGTATGAGGAGGCATCGCCTTGATGCACTCTTTCTTACTCAAGTTTATCTTGGTTCTAAATTCTGTCCTT
>NW_019749133.1:0-213 GCF_002891405.2 Cryptotermes secundus | reverse complement strand
CTAAACAGGCATCTCAGGGCACACAGTGGAGAGCGACCGTTCTCTTGCGATGTGTGTCAGAACCTGTTCACTCAGCTCCATTACCTAAAAATACATCTCAGAATACACAGTGGAGAGAGACTTTTATTGCGAAGTGTGTAAGAATAATTTCGCTAATAGATATATCCTGAAGAATCATCTGAGAGTGCACAGTGAAGAACGGCATTTCTCGTG
>NW_019749132.1:0-213 GCF_002891405.2 Cryptotermes secundus | reverse complement strand
CGTATGTTAAAGTGGTCAATAAATCTAATCTCCAATCAAAACCCTGTCTATAGTCACTCTAACACATGACAGTATTTATCTAATTATATACACAAATATCAATTTCAGTACAAGAACTTGATAACTATAAAGTAGAGTAATTGCAGTTGTAGAGTAGTGAATGTACAATAAACCCTTATTAATTCCAAGCGTTGAAAAATTGACATAGATTCA
>NW_019749131.1:0-213 GCF_002891405.2 Cryptotermes secundus | reverse complement strand
GCTAAACTGATGTTCTTCACAGAGTTCTCGGACCCTCCAGGAAAAGTCCAAGATAGTACCTCGACTATGCCATGACCGCTCCCTTCCCGAGTCATGCGAATTCTTCATTCATTCACTATCCTTCCATTCGGTGCTATACCGTTGTTTGTTCAGGAACTATGCTACAATCCAGAAGGTCGCAGGATCGCTTACCGATGAGCTCATTGGATACTT
>NW_019749130.1:0-213 GCF_002891405.2 Cryptotermes secundus | reverse complement strand
TGTATTTTGTTTTTTAATTATTTTGTGTATTTCTATGTACTTGTGCTAACTTTGTAATTCACATCTGTGCTGTTAAGTTTGTACGTAAATAAACATGAATTGAATTGAATTGAATTATTATAACTCTACAGCCCTTTGTTGGGCCTCGGCCGCTTTTTCAGTTTCTTGATCCTATACAGAGTCAGTAGGACTCCTTGGACGGGGGATCAGCCC
>NW_019749129.1:0-212 GCF_002891405.2 Cryptotermes secundus | reverse complement strand
CTAGATTTGCCTTTCTAGCTTGCTATCATTGAGTAGCTTCCTTGCATTCTTTGCGTTCTTTGCTTGCTAGATCTCGTTGCTAGCTTCATAACTTTGTGTTGCTAAATTTCTAGCTTTGCGTTGCTAGCTTCGTAACTTTGCGTTGCTAACTTGCTGGCTTGACTTTGGTAGCTTGCTAGCTTTGCGTTGCTAGCTTGTTAGCTTGATAAATT
>NW_019749128.1:0-213 GCF_002891405.2 Cryptotermes secundus | reverse complement strand
GATTCCCATGGCGTTGGCCAGGTTGGATCCCAGGCCAGGTCACATTGGATTTGTGGTCGAAGAACAACAGTGGGACGGGGTTTCTCCGATACTTGCCAGCTCTCATTGACTGTAGGCGACTTCTTAATATTCATTAGTCGTCATATCGTCTACTCTATGTAGTTCCGTTAAACAACGGACTTGGAAACAACGTTGATTGCACTTGGATCAGTT
>NW_019749127.1:0-213 GCF_002891405.2 Cryptotermes secundus | reverse complement strand
TGTTGAAATTCATTATATTAACTTGAAATCTGGAATAACGTTTGGACAAAATTTCATAGATTACTTTGAAATCTATCAAAACCTGGTTTATATTCGTTAAAATTAACCTAACATCAATGTATATTGACTTCATTTTCCCTAATATAAAGTATAAATCATCAATAATTAGGACAGAATTCCATTTATTAAGAAGAAATCTTTCATATACTGTCT
>NW_019749126.1:0-213 GCF_002891405.2 Cryptotermes secundus | reverse complement strand
CGTATGTTAAGGTGGTCAATAAATCTAATCTCCAATCAAAACCCTCTCTATAGTCACTCTAACACATGACAATATTTATCTAATTATATACACAGATATCAATTTCAGTACAAGAACTTGATAACTATAAAGTAAAGTAATTACAGTTGTAGAGTAGTGAATGTACAGTAAACCCTTATTAATTCCAAGCGTTGAAAAATTAACATGGATTCA
>NW_019749125.1:0-213 GCF_002891405.2 Cryptotermes secundus | reverse complement strand
AAAATGTCTACGTAATTTATTATATTTTGACCAAGAATTGTTCCAGAATTCAAGTGTATGAACATTTTCAACAATTTGTCAAAGAAACCACATTAATTTATAAAAATTTAAATTTAAAATTTAATTAATAATTAATTTTAATAATATTTTTAGGGATTAAATTATAATTGAAGGAATTCTAAACCAATTTCTACCTACTTCAACCTAATTCAT
>NW_019749124.1:0-213 GCF_002891405.2 Cryptotermes secundus | reverse complement strand
GGTGGAGGCAGAGTTCTCCTTTTCTGTGCACTCCTTGTGTAGGTGGCCACCTCCGCACCACAAAGAACATGGGGATTGCTTAGAATTTGTACTAACGTGGCCGAACTGCTGGCAGTTGTAGCACTGTGTGAGTCCGCTTTGTGCTTTCTACGCCTCTACCTTTATGGCAATGTGGCAGAGGTTGGTCAGTCTGAAGTGTTCTTGGGACTTCTC
>NW_019749123.1:0-213 GCF_002891405.2 Cryptotermes secundus | reverse complement strand
CTGATTGACTCAACTTTTCGTCGATTTATGGGTGAAGCCGAAGGTTCCTCCGAATCGTTAGCAACTTTCTGCCGAACGCCGTGACATAGCTCAGGCGGTTAGTCGCCGGTTTCCTACCGTGGCTTTCCGGGTTCGAGCCAAGGTCAGGTCATGTGGGATTTGTGGTGAACAAAGTGGAACTGGAGCAGATTTTCTCCGAGTACTTCTGTTTCC
>NW_019749122.1:0-213 GCF_002891405.2 Cryptotermes secundus | reverse complement strand
CATCTAACAACATTTCGACACGGACCAGAGAAATCACATAAGAAAACTGAGTCTGAAGGTGACTATATTATTTTTTTATATTTATTTTAATTTTAGCAATCAGAATATTACATAATTCTATACGCTAAAGTGCTGATTACTCATTAAATATACTAATGACTAGTGGCTTGAACAGGTTGATATCCAGCGAAATCACCTGTACAATCTATAATT
>NW_019749121.1:0-213 GCF_002891405.2 Cryptotermes secundus | reverse complement strand
ATCTATAATATCGTATTCATTGTCTGGGACGTGCAATATGGTGTTTATGTGGAATTTCTGGATTCTGGCAGGGCCAAGGAGTCCGGAGTTCTGACACTTACGGGCACTCATTAATTTAGCTCGGGTATAGGAAACCACCGCTTACAAAGTTAGTGAAAAAGCCAGGTCAAAACTCGTTATAATTGCCTGTCAATGAGGACCACTCAAGGGCCA
>NW_019749120.1:0-213 GCF_002891405.2 Cryptotermes secundus | reverse complement strand
TTCTGTTGTCTGAGAGTAGATCCCCCGGTGTTACAGGTGTGCAGCTGAATTTAAACTGTTGCATAACAGAATTATCCTCACTGTGTCATTTGCATTGTGTGGGGTTCTGAATGCAGGGCTGAAAATGTGACAAGAAACTTTCTTGTGTCAGATGAACAAACCTTCATTCTGTTATATTTTAGCGTCCTGTTACACTGATTTATGTCCATGATT
>NW_019749119.1:0-213 GCF_002891405.2 Cryptotermes secundus | reverse complement strand
GCGGATCTCACGACCACAAAGGGGAGGGAAACACAGGCTCACGAACTGGTTCTCCAGAGAATCACTATAGTCTCTTGAAGGTGAGGCACAGCTGCTTTGTCGAATATACCCTTGAGAACTCCTATACACCGTCCCCCTGCAACGTTGTCAGCCACCTTATCCATGATTGCAGTAACCTCCCCTGCCCCTTCCAACAAGAACTTGTGCTCGATT
>NW_019749118.1:0-213 GCF_002891405.2 Cryptotermes secundus | reverse complement strand
TTTTTTTTGCAATATTTTCTGAAATACTACTGCAAGCCAAAGAGTCATTTGAAATTATTTAAATAAAATTAACAGTGTCTGTTACTGTTTGAAAAAGTGAAAAATTTTATAATTCTTTGAAGGATTGCAACTATTTAAGGAGGTTTGGTCCAAAAGTGAAAGCTGCTCACAAGGAGATAAGGAACTCTAAATTTTTCAACGAAGAGACCGCGA
>NW_019749117.1:0-213 GCF_002891405.2 Cryptotermes secundus | reverse complement strand
TAACCAAGTGATAATAACATAACTAGCTACAGTGAACTAAATTTTTAGATTTAAAATTTTAACTTTTAACATTTTTATTTTTAACTTATATTTTATAAGAAGAACTTTACACATATTATTTGAGCGTGGGCCTGAACAGGATACAGGATAAAATAAGTGGAAAACGAAGTGATTGCGTGTGATTGTGCAGCTGTGTTCGTACACCTGAGGATG
>NW_019749116.1:0-213 GCF_002891405.2 Cryptotermes secundus | reverse complement strand
GAACCACAGGCAAAATTATAGTTTTGTATATTCTAATTTTTATGGGTTTGGACAGCAGACGTGAAGAAAACACAACATTTTAGATACGGAATGAAAATGGTATTCGTAAAAGTCGGTTTCTAAAATCTTATTCCGAAGGTTTAATCCGGTTCATATCTTCAAAAATGATTCCTCTGAGATCGCTTTAGTAGAAATCTCTCATCTTTTTTTTTT
>NW_019749115.1:0-213 GCF_002891405.2 Cryptotermes secundus | reverse complement strand
CTCGTCTGCAAGTAAAGTAACTTTAGGAAAAGGGTTAGGAAAGTGATAAATAAGGCGAAGTGAAGGCGTGGGAGAAATCATCCCAAAATGATATGAAGTGAAGTGAAGTGGAGCCAAGGGAAGGTCGTGATGAAATGTCAGTGCATGAGTTCATGGCATGCATTTCATTACTGTTACTGTTTAGTGTATAGTGAGCTGATTTTTATTAATATT
>NW_019749114.1:0-213 GCF_002891405.2 Cryptotermes secundus | reverse complement strand
CACTACTTGGTAGCAGCTTCCAATGGGGGAAGTTCCCCTTCCTCTGTATTCCTGAACTGCCCCAGTCTCAGCCACTGCAACTGTCAACTGACTGACAGCCATCAGACTCTCAGCTTGGAATCTACTCAGACTGACTGGTACCACAGCTGGTCCTTATTATATAGGCTGAGCACAGACTGCATAGAAAACACTGCTTCCAACAGCTCTTCTATT
>NW_019749113.1:0-213 GCF_002891405.2 Cryptotermes secundus | reverse complement strand
ATTAATTCCTGGTACTCATTTCTGTTAGAGTCTGAGTTGACCCCAACAGTATTAAAATGCTTAATGGCATGTTGCATTTTGTGATCCCAATTGCAGGAGCAGTATAGTTTTCAAGCAATCTTATATGTATCTATGCTCAGATGCAAGTCCATTGTCGATAATGGTAATCAGGAAGTAAGTGATATATAATTTTTCATTATATCTTATTGTTTT
>NW_019749112.1:0-213 GCF_002891405.2 Cryptotermes secundus | reverse complement strand
GTTCGTCTTCAGTAGTCTTCACTTGGTAACCGCTCTCCACAGTGGCTATTCCTCTGCAGTGTTTTCATCAGACGTTTCCTGGTAACAAAGTTTCAGCTGTCGTTGCCCACTGTTTAACAGTCCATAACTGCACCCTCAACTGCACTGTAGAGCCAGTTGCCTTCAAGTTAACTCCTAGGAACGGACCAAGAAGTAAGAGAAGCTCTACGTATT
>NW_019749111.1:0-213 GCF_002891405.2 Cryptotermes secundus | reverse complement strand
CTCCTCCTCCTCCACTCCTAGTGTGGTCATCTTACATGAGTCCTCCTTATAGAATTTAATTTCTGTTTTGTCTCTCCTTTTGGCTGCTGGATTTCTAAGGGCACAAGAAATGATCTGTTAGGTGAAAGACTTATCTTCACTGCTGTGAGAATTTAGTCTGTGGCTCAGTTTATATTATCATTATCCTCATGAATCACTAGCATCCCTATTATT
>NW_019749110.1:0-213 GCF_002891405.2 Cryptotermes secundus | reverse complement strand
CGTTCCAGCTTGCTTGCTTTGCGTTGCTAGCTTGCTCTCTTTTCGATTCTAGCTTGTTATCTTTGCGTTTCTAGCTTGCTACCTTTCCTTTGCTAGCTTGCTGGATATGCGTTGCTAGCTTGCCAGTTTGCTTTGCTAGCTTTCCAGCTTTGCGTTTCTACCTTGCTGTCATTTCGTTGCTGGCTTGCTTGCTTTGGTTTGCTAGTTGGATAG
>NW_019749109.1:0-213 GCF_002891405.2 Cryptotermes secundus | reverse complement strand
CGTACATGATAGTGCTGGTACAGTTCGACCAGTCTCAACATTCCGGTGGCGGGTGCAGAGGAAACGAGACTCACCACTTTACTTGAAAATTCGTATAGACCTAAGTTACTGAGCCTGTATTCGAGCCCTATGAGCGTTTGATGCAGATTTATGATTTTCTTAACATTACTGTTTGTAGCAGTAGTAGTTGCAGTGTTATTATTATTATTATTA
>NW_019749108.1:0-213 GCF_002891405.2 Cryptotermes secundus | reverse complement strand
CAGGAGTATGGAGAAAAATGCCTACGAATGAGTTTTCATCATGTGTGCGCTTCCCCAAATATGGTAAGCAAATCAACGAGTGTGGTGTGGGAGTGCCATGTAGCACGTATGGGAGAGATCAGAACTTGATGAACAAATTTGGTTTGAAAACCTGAAAAAGGAGTAGTTGGGATAGCGACTGGCTACGGGCTGGACGACCGAGGGGTCGGAGTT
>NW_019749107.1:0-213 GCF_002891405.2 Cryptotermes secundus | reverse complement strand
CTTGCTTTATGTGCGTTGATTGCTTGCCATCTTTGCGTTGCTAGCTTGCCAGCTATGCTTTTCTAGCTAGCCACCATGGCGTTGATAGCTTGCATGCTATGCTTTGCTAGCTTGAGAGATTTGCGTTTAAGCTTGCTAATTTTGCGTTGCTAGCTTGGTAGCTTTACATTGCTAGCTTGCAAGCATTGCGAACTAGCTTGCATTCTTTGCGTT
>NW_019749106.1:0-213 GCF_002891405.2 Cryptotermes secundus | reverse complement strand
AAACGCCAGTCGAGTATATGTGTACTTGTGCCGTATGTTCCATATAAGCTCCTGCCTAGCGGAGAAGTCCAGCCTGGCCCATCGTACCGACTGTTGTTTTTCTCCCTCGAGATCCCTTACACAATCTTAGGGAGGCATAATACATCACGCTAACAAGCAAGTCGTTTGTTATGAGCCTGTCCCTTACCCATATAGAGAATGGATTCAGGGGTC
>NW_019749105.1:0-213 GCF_002891405.2 Cryptotermes secundus | reverse complement strand
AGCAAAGATTGGCTGCACTTCTATGATTACGATCCTTGACGGATGGAATTTCTTCAATGATGGGGTACTAAGTTCAATACAGTTATTCATTTATTTATGGTGTACTTAGGAGCTGGTATAGTTCGGCCAGTATTTCCTTCATGGAAAGTTCTTGCTCTCATCCACAGCGCCCAGATCGGCTTAAGGGCTCAAAAAGCCTCGTATTCAGTGGGT
>NW_019749104.1:0-213 GCF_002891405.2 Cryptotermes secundus | reverse complement strand
ACACATTATAAATGTTCTTGTTTTTTAATCGATGTAATGCAGAATTATATCATAACCTACAAAGAGTTGGGATACTGGGTTTTCAGACTTTGTCCATCGTCCGGATTTTGAAAAACACAAAGTTTTCGAAACTGGATCTGTTTCCGTCCTCATATGGGGGAAGACACGTACTCTGTTGGGTTAATTAGAAAGAGCTACCCTCAATCACTGGAC
>NW_019749103.1:0-212 GCF_002891405.2 Cryptotermes secundus | reverse complement strand
GAAATTTTGTGATAGAAGTAGTGCTGACATAAGAGGTAAAAAAAAAAAGCTATCCCTGTAAGAGGACGTGGAGGCACATAGGGCTGTGAGACGTCGAGGCTCTTATATTTTCTAGACAATCTGCTCACAGATAGCGGTGAGGTTATCAGCCTTACGCGCCGGCCGGGCGCCCTTTACCTCCAGGAAGATTCCTGGTACTCATTTCTGTTAGA
>NW_019749102.1:0-213 GCF_002891405.2 Cryptotermes secundus | reverse complement strand
CGGGAATCGAACCCGGAGCCTCTGGATCTGTAGGCAGGAACTCTGGCCAACATAATATACAGTCTGCAAGATTAACAGAAGGTTAAATTTCGATTATACATAAATATATTTGATCTAAACATCTACCGGTGGTGTATTTATCATGACTTGTTTTACGATGTTGTCAGTACGTAAAATATGTATTGTCGAATGGTAAGATGACAGTGTATAGTT
>NW_019749101.1:0-213 GCF_002891405.2 Cryptotermes secundus | reverse complement strand
TTCCTTGCTTTGTGTTTCTTGCTTGCTAACTTTGCGTTGCTAGCTGGCTAGATTTGCGTTGCTAGCTTTTTATCTTGCTAGATATGCGTTGCTAGCTTGCTAGCTCTTCTTTGCTAGCTTGCCAACTTTGCTTTGCTAGCTAACCAGCTTTGCGTTTCTAGCTTGCCTTGTTTGCGTTGCTAGCTTGCCTGTTTTGCGTTGCTATCTTCCGAG
>NW_019749100.1:0-213 GCF_002891405.2 Cryptotermes secundus | reverse complement strand
CATTGTTCAGCTGTGGACAACAGAAGCTAAAGAAGTGACCAACTCATAAATCAGAACCAAGTCAGTCACACATAAGAGAAGACACTCATGGTCCAGTAAGGAATGGAGCAAGTCAGAGACAGCCATGGATTCTGAGTTGTTACAAGTGTTTGTAATTAAGAGTGGTTGTAATAGCAGTGCCAATAAATCCAATCATCCAGTCTAGAACCTGTT
>NW_019749099.1:0-213 GCF_002891405.2 Cryptotermes secundus | reverse complement strand
TACCGCGTACCGTCCTAATTAGAGGCAATATTCCACCATTTGCCTGGAAGGACAGAGAGCAGCCATAAAATATAACCGGTCTGAATCAGGATACTTGCACGAACCCAGGACTTCCTGAATATGAAACAAGGATGTTAACCATCTGACCGCTACATTTAGCAGTCGAATGTCACTCTGAAAATGTTTTACCAAACTCCCTTCCTAGCAACTGTT
>NW_019749098.1:0-213 GCF_002891405.2 Cryptotermes secundus | reverse complement strand
TCGGTACAACCACAGGATCCATGAAGATTAACAAATGAGCACAGTTCTCTGTGAAATAAAAAAAGAATGGCACCCCAAATACTCCACCCCTCACCCCGGCCAAAGTACAGTTTTGCTCGGTTTCTGCCATGGAAGTGAAGGAAACTGTTGCAAGCCTGTATCTTATACAGACGCGGTGAGTGAAATAACGTGCCTCATTTCCAGGATGCGAGG
>NW_019749097.1:0-213 GCF_002891405.2 Cryptotermes secundus | reverse complement strand
CCAACTTTAGCGGATAGAAGGTGTCGCGTGGTCAGTGCAACGCATCTGCACGGCCGTTAATTTCGGATTTCTAGACCGGAGGGGATAAAGGAAAGGAAAGAAAAATGTTATTTTGTCCGTAATCCTGAGGGCTTATACTGTTACATGGTGTGGAAATAGGAAGAAAACGCTAAGCTCCATCGTAGAATTTTTGGCGCCAGGCGTTAATGTGTT
>NW_019749096.1:0-213 GCF_002891405.2 Cryptotermes secundus | reverse complement strand
ACTGCTATCACAAGTACTATGGACTGTCATTCAACCTAAAAGAATTAAATATGTCAATGTTCACATCAGTCAAACATGAGAACTGTTGCACCTAATCATATGGGGCTCTCTGTATTATGTACATCATCACAATTTAAATAATACAAGTAGACTGATTCTAAAGGGATCTGATGATGGTGTATAATACTCAGAATTACTGGGTTTTTGGACTTT
>NW_019749095.1:0-213 GCF_002891405.2 Cryptotermes secundus | reverse complement strand
GACACATTTCTCCTCCCAAATCGCTTTCAATTTAGTGTCAATCGTCCTATTTATTATTCAACACTATACAGTCTGAGCTACTGACAGCGTCGAGTATTACCAGATCATCGAGTCATCAAGAGATAAACACAAAAACGAAAAAGAAAAAAACGCGATAATTTACAGAAAGAAGCATTTTTGACTATTTAGTAAGCATATGTCAGGGGATGCTTT
>NW_019749094.1:0-213 GCF_002891405.2 Cryptotermes secundus | reverse complement strand
ATCTTGCTAGCTTTGCGTTCCTTGCTTGCTTGCTTGATTTGCGTTTCTTGCTTTCTAACTTTGCTTTGCTAGCTTTGTGTTGCTAGCTTGGTAGCTTTTCTTTGCTCGCTTACTACCTTTGCGTTGCTAGCTTGCTAAGATTGCCTTGCTACCTTGCTAGCTTCGCGTTGCTATCTTACTAGAATTTCGTTGCTAGCTTGCTAGTTTTGCGTT
>NW_019749093.1:0-213 GCF_002891405.2 Cryptotermes secundus | reverse complement strand
CATCCTGTCAGGTTTTGATCTGTTATCGTCGTTCCAAAATATATGAACTGTGCCACATTTTCAAAACATCTGCATCGTTATGTCATGATTCTGCCCTGCATTTCGGTGACGAGACAGAAACATATAGTTTTCTCTGCTTTATAACTGATCGAATATTCCAATATTAATCCATTCTAAAACCTAAAACTCCGTCGCTTTAGTCCGCAAGCGAAC
>NW_019749092.1:0-213 GCF_002891405.2 Cryptotermes secundus | reverse complement strand
GCTTTGTGTTGCTAGCTTGCAAGCTTGGCGTTGCTAGCTTGTTAGCTTTTCGATTATAGCTATCTAGTGGTGCGTTGTTAGCTTGCTAGATTGCTAGATATGCGTTGTTTGTTTGATAATTTTCGTTGTTATCTTGCTAGCTTTTGCGTTGCTAGCTTTTTAGTTTGGTGTTCCTAGCTTGGTGGCTTTGCTTTGGTAGCTTGATAGCTTTGC
>NW_019749091.1:0-213 GCF_002891405.2 Cryptotermes secundus | reverse complement strand
GGCAGAGACATTATGTAATTATGTGTCTAACGTAATTATCATTTTACACACCAATATTGTGACTTTCTTAACTAGTCAACTAATATACTAAATAAACTAAGAAACAACCATTTGTCTGATCAGATTCTAAAGGGTTCTGACTATGGTGTGGTTGAGGTTAACTCTTTCTAAGAGACCCAGCTGAGTAGGCATCTTCCCCACCTCACCTGAGGA
>NW_019749090.1:0-213 GCF_002891405.2 Cryptotermes secundus | reverse complement strand
TTAATAGTACACGCTTAGAGATAGCGTTAGAATTATTGTATCTGTATTTGCGATATCTGGCCGTGCAATAAATCCCCAACACAAGCAGCGCCAGTTGCGGCGTGTTCCCGATTTACAGAGACACAGTTCTGAACAATTCATGTTAATGTCCAGGCTTCTATATGGTCTTTAACCATGTAAATAACAGCCAGCGAGTGCAAATAAATGTAATTT
>NW_019749089.1:0-213 GCF_002891405.2 Cryptotermes secundus | reverse complement strand
TTTGTATATGTTTTTCAGACATTCCTGCAATTGAGGGAGCCATATTGCCTTCAAATTACTTACTTCCTGCATTGATGCACCACACCCAATGCTGTTGCCACTTCTGGAAACAGTCTTGGTATACATTTTTCCATTGATCACATGGAGCTTCATCTGTGAATTTTCCACAATCTCTTGAATCGTCTGAAATCGTCATCCTTTCAAAGTGGATTT
>NW_019749088.1:0-213 GCF_002891405.2 Cryptotermes secundus | reverse complement strand
ACAAAGCAACTAACACTTCTTTATCTTCTGCTTGTTTCTGTCTCCGCTTCTGCATGGCCGGCAAACCCTAAATAACTTAACCGTGTTTGTATGTACGTTCATATGTGCCCACTGCCATCTGCTGATTTTGAGTAAGAAGAATATATGCGCGAAGCATTTCAGATCCCGTGAAATATTGACAATGCTTAAATAATCTTGAGGTGCACCGAATAT
>NW_019749087.1:0-213 GCF_002891405.2 Cryptotermes secundus | reverse complement strand
TCTCCATGCTACCAAGGGAGCTCACATCGAGGTCTACTGAGGTCAATAAAAAAACTCCAGAGCTTCACTATGATTTGCCACAAACCGCCTATGGCTAACTCAATTTGATTGCCTGCCACAATTTTTCAAAACCCAGAAGGGACTTTGTGGACACACTGTATAATTACTTGTCTCTGTGCTTACTCGAGGTGGTGGGTTTTGTTCCTTTTGTGT
>NW_019749086.1:0-213 GCF_002891405.2 Cryptotermes secundus | reverse complement strand
TTGCTAGGTTTGCGTTGGGAGCTTGCTAGCTTTGCGTTGCTGGCTTGCTAGCTTTCCGTTTTTGCTTTTTAGCTTGCTAAATATGTTTTGCTAGCTTGTTACCTTAGCTTTGCTAACTTGATTGCTTAGCTTTACTAGCTTGCTAGCTATGCTTTGCTAACTTGTTACCTTTGCTTTGCTAAGTTGCAAGCTTTGCTATCTTAGCTTGCCAGT
>NW_019749085.1:0-213 GCF_002891405.2 Cryptotermes secundus | reverse complement strand
TGTACTGGTTATAGTATTTTTTAAGTTCTTCAGATGTGTTTCCTTTCTTAGTTAAGCTATGAAGAGTACTGTCTGTTTCCTGATACCCTTATGCCTAAGGTAATCAATTTATTTTTTGCTGCTTAATTTTTACCCATATTTTAAGCACAGCTATATTGTGGTAGTACTGAAGGTTGCCTAAAAATTCATTGTATGCATCATTTGCCTCATTTT
>NW_019749084.1:0-213 GCF_002891405.2 Cryptotermes secundus | reverse complement strand
ATACAAGAGTTCTGATAACCTTATTTTGTGATATAGAGGCAATTCAGAATAGGTCATCCATTTGAATCACTGCATCCAGTGACATACACATATTTTTCAAATGCATTCTTTGTGATTTCTTATACCCCACTGGCCTTGATATTAATCACACTAGAGAAACACTGTATTCTTCACTATCTATAGACAGACATACCTTCTTCATTATCGGCTCAG
>NW_019749083.1:0-213 GCF_002891405.2 Cryptotermes secundus | reverse complement strand
GACAACCAGTCAGCTATAAGAATTAGTAAATCTTGTGAGCAACCCAAGAGGCTGAAGCATATCGATATAAAGTATCATTTTGTCCAGGAAAAGGTGAAGGATGGCACTATTGAAATACAGTATATTAATACAGCCAACCAGGTCGCTGACATCCTCACCAAACCCTTAGGAAGGATTCTGTTTGAAAAATTGAGATACAGAATTTTTTTGTGT
>NW_019749082.1:0-213 GCF_002891405.2 Cryptotermes secundus | reverse complement strand
TATAGGCACGGACCGCAAGGAAGACACCGTTTCTCTAGCTGTATCCTTTGTTTCTTCTTGCCGCCATCGGGGCAGACCGCCCAGAAAACACCAGTCCTCTATTTTACGTACCGTTGCCTAGTAACAGCGGTTGTCTGTTTGTTTCTCGGTCGTTACCTATAAACGGGTCTGCATACCACAATATCGTTTATTCGGTTATAAAATTATTTTTTT
>NW_019749081.1:0-212 GCF_002891405.2 Cryptotermes secundus | reverse complement strand
GGATGTGTTGTTTCCAGTTGAGCTTGCTGTCAATGGTAAGTCCGACATACTTTGCTTGATCTCTTTGTTGGATGGTAGTGTGGTTTATTTTAGTCGGGGGGCATTTGCCTCTCGAAGCGTGAACGTTGTTTAAATGGATTTTGTTTAATTAACTTTGATTTTCAATTTTTTAACCATTTTTCTATGGGTATGAGGTGGTTCTGTAAGATAGC
>NW_019749080.1:0-213 GCF_002891405.2 Cryptotermes secundus | reverse complement strand
CTGTTACACTTTTTGTGTCAGGAATGTAGTCATTCTGAACAAATGAGCTAAGGCTTATTTCCTCTATTTCAGAATTGGAGTTAAGTATGAAGTGTGTGCACTTCTTCTTTGTAGTTCTGTTTAAATCACCATCCATACCACTTCCTGCAGCAGTGGGACAATCAACTTGCCAAATCATGGAGTTACTGCTTTTTTATATTTTTTTTTTTTTTT
>NW_019749079.1:0-212 GCF_002891405.2 Cryptotermes secundus | reverse complement strand
GTTATATAACGTATCAGTATCCATGGAAACACCTGTTGATCACTCGTATTCACGTAAACGTCGCCTTGATTTCCAAGAATCCATCTCTACGGAAACGTGTTTGTCATCTCGTCCCCTAGCAATGGCTCTACATGTCACAGTATTTATTACAGAGACTTACATGTAGGTTTGGATATAATAATCTTAGAGGATATGCATATTCATGCAGAAGC
>NW_019749078.1:0-212 GCF_002891405.2 Cryptotermes secundus | reverse complement strand
ACGCAAACCTGGCAAGCTAGCAACGCAAAACTGGTAAGCTAGCAACGCACAGCTACCAAGCTAGCAACGCATAGCTGACAAGGTAGCAACGCAACGCTAGCAAGCTACCAACACAAAGCTAGCAAGCTAGAAACGCAAAGCTAGCAAATTTGCAACGCAAATCTAGCAAGCTTGCAAGCTAGCAACGCAAAACTAGCAAGCTAGCAAAGCAA
>NW_019749077.1:0-212 GCF_002891405.2 Cryptotermes secundus | reverse complement strand
TTAAGTCCGCTCGACCGCTGGGATCGTGGGTTCGAATCCCACTCAAGCCATGGATGTTTGTCTACGTTTATTGTGGCTTTTTATAAGGTAGCGACCTTACGATGGGCTCCAAGGCGTCCTACCGGCTAAGAAACTGAAATGAAACGAACGTTTCACGGATGTCCTATGGTCCAAGTGGGAGCGCCAGAAATAAAGATAGATAGATAGATAGA
>NW_019749076.1:0-212 GCF_002891405.2 Cryptotermes secundus | reverse complement strand
GCCGGTAGGCGTGATGGCATTTAGTGGCTCAAGTCCAATTGCCTATTCGGGTTGCTTAACAACGGGTATTTACTCAGTTCATCCTTCTTGGTGTTAAGCTACTTCCTCGGGGTAAAAGGTAAAGTTATCTCTTTGCTTACGTAATTAAGCACTACACCATGAAGACATACGGGTGAGTGGATGTATAGATCCACATTTTCTTGACCTCGGCA
>NW_019749075.1:0-212 GCF_002891405.2 Cryptotermes secundus | reverse complement strand
AACTGTTATATCCTGCACTCGGACTGAATAGGGAACACCCTGTCGAATGTTTAATTTCGTCCGCTGCTATGCAACAAATCTCTTGTTGCGCGGGAATATACTCGTATTTCGTTACAAACAACGAACCCCACTGTTAGACTTTCATCTCCGAGCAACAATTTCCTAGGCATTGCTGCCTAGGAATTTCTAGTCGTTGACTAGTGATGGGCGTC
>NW_019749074.1:0-212 GCF_002891405.2 Cryptotermes secundus | reverse complement strand
GCGTAAGGTAAGATTTTAAGATGGAGAACATGTTATGGGGCAGATGTAGAAAACTGAAACCATTTTCTGCTACTGCTAGGATGAGAGATGAAGAGTGGCGACAGGACCAGCAAATGAGAGAGATGGGAAAGCTATGCGAGAAAAGATGGGAAGGAAACAAAAGTAGAATACAGAAAAAGAAATGGAAGAAAGAGATTATTTTCTCTGTCATC
>NW_019749073.1:0-212 GCF_002891405.2 Cryptotermes secundus | reverse complement strand
GTCGTTTTTACAACCGTTAAGAACTCGATAATTTTAACGGCGGAGTGGTGACTGCAGAGGTTATATGGGACGCGACAATGAATCGGGCAATTTTATAAACTTTATGAACAGTAAACTGTTGCATTTATTTGGTTATAACACATATGAATACAGCGTAAACATAAAAGCATTTGAAGAAAGTTGTCTTCTGGGTTTAGGCACCGTGTATTCTT
>NW_019749072.1:0-212 GCF_002891405.2 Cryptotermes secundus | reverse complement strand
GGTGGAGCTATACCTCCAATCGCCCACATGTCTTCATGGCGTGGTACTTAATTAATTGAACACCAGAACTAGTGCAGTTTCCGCAGCAACAAATACGCTAGCTACCGGTTTTCATTTCCGTGGTTTCGGTCTCTTTTATTTGCGTTGTCGCGTGAACTTGTTTAATGGTCACCCAGACAACGATGCAGGAACGAGACTACCGAGACGTTTTC
>NW_019749071.1:0-212 GCF_002891405.2 Cryptotermes secundus | reverse complement strand
GTCCGTCGGTCGAGTAAATTGCTACCGGGACTCGTCAGCAGAGTCATTCTTGGTTCTGAGTCCCGCGGGGCACGTGACCACATTTTACTATCTCACGACTCTGGGAGTCATATAACTCTTTCCAAAAGTTCTGGGAAGAACAAATCGCCTGCTTTATTTTGATATGAAACGGACCGCATATAAAACGAATAAATTAAGGGGACACACAGACA
>NW_019749070.1:0-212 GCF_002891405.2 Cryptotermes secundus | reverse complement strand
ATAATGAGAAATCTCCACCCTTCCAGTGCCAAATAGTCTCCTTAGTTTTTTGTTCTCAGGCACCTTCTGTGTTCTTTCTTTAATGTGAGAGACCACATTTCATGTCCATATACAACTACAGATAAAATTACAGTTTTTATGTATTTTAATCTTAGTATTTTTAAGTAACCAAGTTTATTTCTAGACCACTTCCATTCTAGAGTTTAATAGCA
>NW_019749069.1:0-212 GCF_002891405.2 Cryptotermes secundus | reverse complement strand
GTCTGTAAAATGATCATGAAACTGAAAAATTAGAGGCCAGGGCCCTAGGGGGATGTAGAGCCAGCGAAAGAAAACGTGAATGTAACTAAGAGTCGTTGTTACAGGAAAAAAGGAAAGCGCAGGTTTTGTTGTGAAAGACATGACAGATTTAGCAAATTTTACAGAGAAGATGAGCGCATGAAACAGACTATTTAATGTGCTGTATTGATGCA
>NW_019749068.1:0-212 GCF_002891405.2 Cryptotermes secundus | reverse complement strand
AAAGTTATTACCTCAATTTGAGAGGCTGTAGTGTTGGTACAACTAATGACAGATTTCTTGCATACAGCATTCATACAGTCTCAGGTGGGATGATATACATAACAAATTCTTTGATCAGTTGAAGCATTCAAGTAATATTAGGGGGTATTACCTCAATTTCAGAGGCTGTAGTGCTGGTATTACTAAAGATAGGCATTTGTCATATACACCAT
>NW_019749067.1:0-212 GCF_002891405.2 Cryptotermes secundus | reverse complement strand
GGAGGTTGAGTGGACCCCAGAGAGGGTATGGACGATTTGGAGAAGAGAAAATTCTTCACCCTTCTGGGACTTGAACTCCGACCCCTCACTTGTCCAGCCCGCAGCCAGTCACTATACCGACTATGCTACCACAGCTTTATAGAGAAGAGTATCAGAAATAAAATTTAAGGGAAAGAGACCTATGGGATGACCCAGAAATGATGGTTTAATCA
>NW_019749066.1:0-212 GCF_002891405.2 Cryptotermes secundus | reverse complement strand
GCTTGAGGAAACATGCTGCATCCCTCTTTAGCTTCAGAGAGTAAGCCATGTAACTAAGCAGAAAGGAACTTCCTATTGTTTGATACTTCCTGCTTGCTTTCTTTGTATACTCATTGACTCTTAAGATGTTAGCCATACATTTCTCTAAAATGTCTGTAAACTGCTGTCAGGCTACGTGGCCTCACGTCCTGTAAAACGGTAGCTTTCAACAA
>NW_019749065.1:0-212 GCF_002891405.2 Cryptotermes secundus | reverse complement strand
TTGGGCTTAATTCCAAAGTGAGTATGGAATGCACACTGCACCGCCGCGTAGGAATGGTTGTTCAAAAAATAGGTTTCAACACCAAACGCATGCTGCTCACTTGTCCACCTCATGTTCCCTACTGATGGGTATTAGACAGAAACTGCTGTGTTCGCCGAGCCTATCCCCACTTTTTTGCAACCTCCCCTCCCTTCACAATGCGTCTTCACAAA
>NW_019749064.1:0-212 GCF_002891405.2 Cryptotermes secundus | reverse complement strand
CCACTTGACCACACTTAGTTTAGAACCCGGGCCGCCGCGGTGGGATAGCAGCGATTAACCGCTTGAGCTATGGCCCGACCTTCTAACAGTTCATGATTTCAGAACTTATGTCTCAACTGAACAAGTCCAGGAACTAATGTGTAAAACCTGAAGAAGACAGTAGTAATGATGCTGTAATAGTAAGGCTTTAACCCATACGTGTATTTATCAAA
>NW_019749063.1:0-212 GCF_002891405.2 Cryptotermes secundus | reverse complement strand
TTTGCCGATAAAGAAAAGAACATGTAGAATTCGAGGTTCTCACAGCGGTGGTTATGAAGAACATCGTGTAGTCCGTTGAAAGTCAACCTACGTTTCGAAAGAACATATGACCTCCATCTTCAGGGTCGAGTAAGTCGAATAAGCCGGTGGCAAAACGAGTAATTGGCTGCCTGGAAATTTCGGAGTATATAAGAAACAGGAAGGAAATGGAA
>NW_019749062.1:0-212 GCF_002891405.2 Cryptotermes secundus | reverse complement strand
GCTCGACTTATTCTTCGGCCCTGAAGATGAGGGTAACGTCCCTCTAAAACGTCGGGTTATCACTCTAAACCCAGTCTCGCTTATATCTCAGCACGGACCACTTAGAAAACACAGCCCTTCTTTCTTTGTAGTTCAACTGTTGCATTATTAAGAATATGTTGCCTAGCAATGGACGTTATTCCATTGTTAATTTCGCTGTCGTTGTCTAGAAA
>NW_019749061.1:0-212 GCF_002891405.2 Cryptotermes secundus | reverse complement strand
GTGTGGTAGTTGCCATAAAATAATTTCTATATCTAACTGTGACGTCACTAGTATTGCTGTAGGAAGGAACTTAACAGCCTAACAGCAGAATGAATGAACAAACGCCATTTCACATCGTTAAATAGTTTTGTTTAATTTCGAAAAGCTTTATACCATGTTGTAATGTTTGTAGTACATTCACATAATTTAGAGAACTAAGAAATATTAATATA
>NW_019749060.1:0-212 GCF_002891405.2 Cryptotermes secundus | reverse complement strand
GTTACATGCCTAGAAGGTAGTGATGCTTTAAGGATCTCACATAACCTTATTTAAGATTATAAAACTACATTTTGCCTTCGTTCTTGTTTGTTCTGTGTGGTTATCAGAATAAAGAATGATCTCTTCCCTAACAATATTAAGCAGTTGGTCATGATGCAGTATGTTTAGTTATGAGGTGAAGATGAATTTCATACTTTGAAGTGTCAACTGAA
>NW_019749059.1:0-212 GCF_002891405.2 Cryptotermes secundus | reverse complement strand
GTTAGGTTAGGCTAAGTTAGGTTAGGTTAGGTTTGCGCAGTAGAATTGTTGCGCATCAATCAGTAACTGACGGGTACCATTCCGTCCTGTTAAGTTAGGTGAAGCGAGGTGAGGTGAGATGAGGTAAGGTGAAGTGAGGTGACGTGACTTGACGTGATTTGACATGACTTGGCGTGACTTGACGTAACTTGACGTGAGGCGTGACGGGGCGA
>NW_019749058.1:0-212 GCF_002891405.2 Cryptotermes secundus | reverse complement strand
AATGGCGTATAGAGCCACTCCACATTGTACAGTTAAATATTCCCCGTACTACCTGGTATATGGTAGGGATTTGAGACTTCCAATAGAAGACGATTGGAAACCGACG
The DNA here is from genome assembly GCF_002891405.2 of Cryptotermes secundus. Classification (NCBI taxonomy): domain Eukaryota; kingdom Metazoa; phylum Arthropoda; class Insecta; order Blattodea; family Kalotermitidae; genus Cryptotermes; species Cryptotermes secundus. The sequence goes on along the minus strand of NW_019749058.1, from coordinate 106 downwards.
CGGCAGGAAGAAGCCGGAAATGAAGACAATTATGAGCAACATGTTAAGGAATTAGCCCTCAGATTGCATGAAGCAAACCAGGAAGCAAGGAAGCAGTCCAAGTTAA
>NW_019749057.1:0-212 GCF_002891405.2 Cryptotermes secundus | reverse complement strand
AGATAGCAACGCAAAGCTAGCTAGCTAGCAACGCATAGCTAGCAACGACAAGCTAGCAATGTAGCAACGAAAACCTATCAAGGTGTCAACGCAAAGCTAGCAAGCTAGCAAAGCAACGCTACCAAGCTCGCAACGCAAAGCTAGCAAACTAGCAAGGCAAAACTAGAAAGCTAGCAACGCAAAGCTAACAAGCTAGCCACGCAAATCTAGCA
>NW_019749056.1:0-212 GCF_002891405.2 Cryptotermes secundus | reverse complement strand
TTAAGGGCGGAGGTCGATGAGGTTAGGGATGAAACAGGTACTGTTTCTTTTTGTTTATCCGCGAGGTAAGCAGTTATACGTGGTCTGTCAAAATAGAAACAGATCTTCTTAATTAGGGCGCCAACGAGCCAGCACAGGTGACTCGCGACAGTGGCGTTGTGTACCGGTGACCTTAAGCTTTAATATGACACTTGCCCAATCACGCAATGTCA
>NW_019749055.1:0-212 GCF_002891405.2 Cryptotermes secundus | reverse complement strand
GAGCTAATGATTCATAGTTCGCCATATTCATAACCAATTCATGTTACACATTGGACTCTGTGGATCTGAGACGAAGTCGTCTTTTTGAAATCATAAAACTGCTCACATGTAATACAATCCAACTGTTGCAATCAGATTTGGGCCCACTGAATTATTTGGTTTCACTGGCGTTACTGACACATAATTATTCTTCTTCTCCTCCTCCTCCTCCT
>NW_019749054.1:0-212 GCF_002891405.2 Cryptotermes secundus | reverse complement strand
CCTTGCTGATATTTGTCAGATATGTATAAAATCTTTGTATTTTTACATACGTCAATTTGATTTTTTAATTTTGGTATTTTTTTTTTAAATCTTCAATTTAAATTTATTTTTTTTTCATTTAAAATTTAAAATTAAACATATTAAAGATAAGCAGCAGCACGCACACAGGGGAGCCTGCACAGAATAATACCTGAACGGTGCTGAAAGCAAGA
>NW_019749053.1:0-212 GCF_002891405.2 Cryptotermes secundus | reverse complement strand
GTCAGAGTTCACGGTTTTGTGGAAAAATAAGGGGCCAATGATTTGATCCACTGCGGACTTACAGCAGAACCCCCCCCTTTTCACTATGTAATGGCACTTGCTCTATTGTGTGACGATTTTCATCGCTCTGTATTCTTACATTTTGTGCATTGACATTACCACTAACACGAAACCATGCTTCATCAGTCATGAACAGCTGTGGATCCATGATT
>NW_019749052.1:0-212 GCF_002891405.2 Cryptotermes secundus | reverse complement strand
GTTAATGCTGTCAGTTTCTGGTATTTTAAAAAGAATGTTGATGGGTGTTCATCACAACCAATTATTTATTCTTATTTATGAGGTAAATCTAATGAACTGCCACGTGAAGGGGTATGCGTGACTTATAGACAGGTTTTGGATTGGATGACTCGATTTATTCATACCTCATACACAGCACCTGGAACTACATGTAATTATAGAGCTATCACTGA
>NW_019749051.1:0-212 GCF_002891405.2 Cryptotermes secundus | reverse complement strand
GTTAAATTTGACACTTACTTCGCCGACCAGCGTCGGTCGCTCGGTTGGTATAGTCCGCTTGCGGATTACAGGCCACTGAGTTTATTCTTTTTTTATTCTGAAGATATTCAGCTGGAATCTAGACTGTCCTCACCGAGGCTGTGTATGGCTCCCGTGGTTTACTTGTTCCTCCATATAAGTGCACTGTGACTTCTCCCTCTCAGGCATACTGA
>NW_019749050.1:0-212 GCF_002891405.2 Cryptotermes secundus | reverse complement strand
GTTGTCTGTGCGGTGTCTGTCGTATCAGAAGAAAGTAGGCGATTAATTTTTCCCAGAACTTTGTGTTTTTGCCGTTCTGCAAATACGTCAGTGGCTTTGATAATGTAATTCTCCGCGGAAAGCGTTTTACTTCTGTGTCACTAAAGGAGAAAAGGTCAAGGCACGAGTACCTCTGAAGCAGCGAGAAGGGGCTGTTCTCTTTAAAATGTTGA
>NW_019749049.1:0-212 GCF_002891405.2 Cryptotermes secundus | reverse complement strand
TTTTCCAGGTGAGAAGCTAACCTTCACCACTGTAGCTGAGCATGCGATAGCCCCGCCTACAATAGATGGAACCAGGGGGATAAATAGCAAGCCTTACAGAATTCCGGAAACTCATGAAGGGGAAGTTAACAGGCAGAGGGAACAGACGTTACGCCACGATATCAGTCCACCATGCACTAGTCCCTGGTATTTGCCAATTCTTGTAGTGCCTA
>NW_019749048.1:0-212 GCF_002891405.2 Cryptotermes secundus | reverse complement strand
GTTGTCTGTGCGGTGTCTGTCGTATCAGAAGAAAGTAGGCGATTATTTTTTCCCAGAACTTTGTGTTTTTGCTGTTCTGCAAATACGTCAGTGGCTTTGATAATGTAATTCTCCGCGTAAAGAGTTTTACTTCTGTGTCACTAAAGGAGAAGAGGTCAAGGCACGAATACCTCTGAAGCAGCGAGAAGGGGCTGTTCTCTTTAAAATGTTGA
>NW_019749047.1:0-212 GCF_002891405.2 Cryptotermes secundus | reverse complement strand
TCCCACATTTTCTAGACAGTCGGCTCACAAATGGCGGTGAGGTTGCCAGCCTTATGCGCCGGCCTCCCTTTACTCCCTAGAAGCTTACTGTTGCTCATTTCTGTTAGGGCTGAGTCGGCCCCAGGGTCGTAGTGCGACTGGAAGGATTAGGTAAATTGAAAATTTAATGACCTCATCGGGAATCTACCCACGACCTTCTGGCTTGTGGTATA
>NW_019749046.1:0-212 GCF_002891405.2 Cryptotermes secundus | reverse complement strand
GACACTACAGAGGGAGGAGGGAAGCTTGATGAACATCATCATCATCTTAAGTTCGAGTCTAGTTTGTCAGTAAGAGATGGACTTAAAATTCAACGCGTCTCCCAAAAGTAAAACTTAGTTTGTGAAACATAATTGACTTCAATGGCATTACTTAGTCATTTTAAGTAAAAAAGAAGGAACGGAAGAAGACAGAGTAAAACAAAGAAATCATA
>NW_019749045.1:0-212 GCF_002891405.2 Cryptotermes secundus | reverse complement strand
GAGAGAGAAAAAAATAAAGTAAGAGTGAAGGGGAAAGAATGGATGAGAGGAGAAAGAAAGGAAAATACAAGGAATGAGAAATGAGAAAGTTATGAAAAAATAAAAAAATTGAGAAATTAATTAAAAATAAAATAAAATAAGAGAAAGAAGGAAAGAAAATTAACAAAGTAAACAGAGCAGGAGAGAAATGGGTACAGTAGGGTTACCACATG
>NW_019749044.1:0-212 GCF_002891405.2 Cryptotermes secundus | reverse complement strand
TGGCAGTATGTCAAGCTTTTTAAATAAATCTCTACATGTATGAGTATACATATACTTATGTTTTGCAATTTGCTTCGTTCTTAACTGTTTTATTTTCATATGTAGTTCTATCATGGTCTCTTGGCTAGAGTACAAACAATTCAACAAGATGACATGTGTTCCAGCCCCAACCAATGTAAACAGAATTCATGGTGGTCAAATTTGCAGTGATA
>NW_019749043.1:0-212 GCF_002891405.2 Cryptotermes secundus | reverse complement strand
AACTGAAAACCTGTGTAATTTGAGGTTTTCACGGCGGTGACTATGGAGAAAACAGTCTTCTGAGACATGGCGCCGTGTAGATATTGTGTTGACCGACGTTTCGGAGGAACAGACTGTTAGCACCTGCTTTCGCTGGTTCCTCGCTCGCGGGTTTTCTTCTTTTTTTCCTACCCTGAAGATGGAGGCGATACGTTCATCCGAAACGTCGGTTA
>NW_019749042.1:0-212 GCF_002891405.2 Cryptotermes secundus | reverse complement strand
TTCTTGCTTGCTAGCTTTGCGTTGCTAGCTTGCTAGCAAAGCTTCACTAGCTTGCTAGCTTTGCGTTGCTAGCTTGGTTGCCTTGCTTTTCTAACTTGCTAGTTTGCGTTGCCAGCTTGATAAATTTGCGTTCCTACATTGCTATCTTGATGTTGCTAGCTTACTATCTTTGCGTTTAAAGATAGCTAGCTTTGCATTGCTAGCTTGCTAGC
>NW_019749041.1:0-212 GCF_002891405.2 Cryptotermes secundus | reverse complement strand
TGCGTTGCTAGCTTGATAGTTTGCGTTGCTATCTTGCTGGATTTGGTTGCTAGCTTGCTAGCTTTGCGTTGCAAGCTTGCTATCTTTGCTATGCTAGCTTCCTAGATATGCGTTGTTAGCTTGCCAGCATTGCGTTGCTAGTTTGCTGGCTTTGCGTTGCTAAATTTATAGCTTTGCTTTGCTAGCTTGATAGATTGCTTGATATGCGTTGG
>NW_019749040.1:0-212 GCF_002891405.2 Cryptotermes secundus | reverse complement strand
TATTTCCCCGGGATAAAGCGACTGGGGCCTGAAGCTGACAACTCAGTCAAGAACACGTGGATCTATACATCCATTCCCCCACAGGTTTTCGTGGCGTAATGCTTAATTACTTAAGCACAGTGTTAACGTTACCTTTTTTAGTAGATTTATTAATATCAAGAATTAAGATAATTAAACATATTTTTGTCCTGAATACTTTATGGCAACAAGTA
>NW_019749039.1:0-212 GCF_002891405.2 Cryptotermes secundus | reverse complement strand
TCCATGCCGTGCCGAGTAGAGCCGAAGTAAGCCGAGCCGAGCCGAGCCGAAGCACGCTGGGTGCTACGCAGCAATAAACAACTCTTGGCAGCGATGCCCAGCAACACCTGTAAACACGGCGATTAGGCAACAGGGAAGTGAGGCGCGTTTTCCGCTGTCTGACTGAAGGTTTATAAGAGAACTGGAATGCTTAAGGAGTCAGTTGAATTGTA
>NW_019749038.1:0-212 GCF_002891405.2 Cryptotermes secundus | reverse complement strand
GAACTCCGTACGTCCAAATCGGTTTCAATATGCATTCGTAAATTATAGTCTTATTTTCTAGGCTGAGTTTGGATTTTCGTCTAAAAGCCATGACATTTGTCGTACTATTAGGTTTAGGAGTTGGCGGTTCGTCTTGATGTGCTTCTGCCATGTTAGCTTCTGGTCTATGTATAGGCCGAGGTATTTTACTTCTGTCTGTATTGGGATTTGTA
>NW_019749037.1:0-212 GCF_002891405.2 Cryptotermes secundus | reverse complement strand
TTTGGACTAAAGGACAGAAACGTGAAAACATGGCCTTTCTAGAAAGGCTAGAGAGAATACTCATTGTTCCCTACTTCATTACCAAGCCCTGCCATTGCAGCTGCAGGAGAATATTACCCTTTGCATGGTTGCAAAGCAAACGCTTGTATCAAAGCTGAGGTACAGAGTGCATTCGGTTTTCTTTTGAGTCCACAGTGAATTTGAATTTTGTA
>NW_019749036.1:0-212 GCF_002891405.2 Cryptotermes secundus | reverse complement strand
CTCATTATGCAGTTTTCTCCAACCTCCCGAATTTCATCTCTCTCTGGTCCAAATATTCTCCGCAGCACCCTGTTCTCAGACACTCTCATTCTGTGTTTCTTCCCGAGTAATTACGGGAAGGAAAGGTTTGCCATCTTTGCATAAAAATTTTGGTCATGTACTTTTACATTAGCTGGTCACGGTAGCCGAGCGGTCTAAGGCATGCACTGTCT
>NW_019749035.1:0-212 GCF_002891405.2 Cryptotermes secundus | reverse complement strand
GAGCCTAGCTCCGTCTGGATAGTGACACGAGACTGTGATCTGTTGGGTAGGCAGCTAGAATGGCGGAAACAAGGAAATCACACACAAACAAACCGGTGCAGAAAACAGAAATTTCGAAGACTGAAAATGAGAGGGGAGGATAACTCTGTCAAGTAGTACCGAGTGATTTTCGACGGGGTTTTGGATTGGATATTGAACGAAATGACCACTTA
>NW_019749034.1:0-212 GCF_002891405.2 Cryptotermes secundus | reverse complement strand
GGGGGGGGGCTCGGCTTTGCGCCACATGTCACAATATATTTCTGGACCTTTGTATTCAGTAATCAACAATGGTTTGCCAAACACAACCATAGGTCACTGAAGTTTCTTATTCTCAATAATAATTAAACAAAGCTTCTTCTGACCTAAATTTCTAGGTCTCTACACAGACACAATTAAAATATAACCACTTATTTTACAATATGACAATATTA
>NW_019749033.1:0-212 GCF_002891405.2 Cryptotermes secundus | reverse complement strand
CATAAATATAGCAAGTTAGCAACGAAATGCTAGCAAGTTAGCAAAGGACATCTAGCAATTAGCAACGTAAATCTAGCAAGATAGCCATGCAAATCTAGCAAGGTAGCAAAGCAAAGCTGGCATTCTAGAAAAAAACCTGGCAAGCTAGAAATGTATAGCTAGCAAGCTAGCAACGCAAATTTAGAAACCTACAACGCAAAGCTAGCAAGTTA
>NW_019749032.1:0-212 GCF_002891405.2 Cryptotermes secundus | reverse complement strand
AGTCTTCTCGTTTTGGTTCTAAGCCCACTCAGCTGTTTATTCCACCAGGCATTTCTCCTATGGATCCCCTTTGAGGGGGGTCCCTCTTCAGTTTAAGGTCTTTACGGCCGGTTTTTAATGTGGGTTCTTTATTCATTTCGGTCCCACGACTTTTGGGGATTTAAAACGTCACCACCCGCAGCGCCCCATACGGGTGGAAGGCATAAATACAA
>NW_019749031.1:0-212 GCF_002891405.2 Cryptotermes secundus | reverse complement strand
ACGTAAGCGCTACTCAGTTGAAGAAGCTCATTAAGGATTTTCAGGACGTCCTAACCCCTAAGTTGGGACTTACTAATCTATTGAATATGACATTAAGCTACTGGACCCATCTCCGGTTAAGGTCCCGCCCTACAGATCGATGCTACCTAAAATGGATATCTTGAGCCGCCACATACGTCAAATGCTTGATGAGAGTATCATTACACCCTCCA
>NW_019749030.1:0-212 GCF_002891405.2 Cryptotermes secundus | reverse complement strand
AAAGAGTGCTAGCGGATCCTGGACACAGCGTTTATGTGATGAAGCTGCACTTCACGGGGACTTCCTTCTGTGGGCTCAGTGTAACTGCATGGAGCGGTGTCCTTCAGGAGCAGTTGATAGTCGCCCATTTCTGGAACCCCAAGTTCCATTACCGTGTCAAGCCAAGGCTCGGAAAAATACACACTGCACTGAACCTGAAGTCTCAAAAAAAA
>NW_019749029.1:0-212 GCF_002891405.2 Cryptotermes secundus | reverse complement strand
TGGTTACGATATGAGAGTTTGAAATGTGATTGTGAGCTGTATTAATTGGTTGTAATTAACAGTGACTATAATATAAGAAGTCAATAAATCCGTTATTATTAGTCACGGAACCAAGGACGTGTAACAATATTTATTGTAATATTCAGATATCACGACAAATTTCCAATTGAATATTTTAATGGTTTTCTCTTCTCGTACAGTCCGCATGTTCG
>NW_019749028.1:0-212 GCF_002891405.2 Cryptotermes secundus | reverse complement strand
GGGGATGATCAACTCTTCTCTTTAATAGAAATTATTATTTACAGTATATGCTACATGCGCCGTAGCTGGGAATGGCATTCATGATGCCGCAAGGAATTGTAAACGGCTTCCTGAAAATGAAGTTCTGTGGCACCCGCGTCTACACACAGTTCCAGCCTGAACATCTGCTTGTGTATCGAGGAACTGAGGGAGAGAGCCTGACATTGTCTTCG
>NW_019749027.1:0-212 GCF_002891405.2 Cryptotermes secundus | reverse complement strand
GCAGCGAATTGTACCCCTCAGTTACCGATTGATGCGCACAAGTCTACTGCGCAATCCTAACCTAACCAAACCTAACCTAACCTAACTTTACCTAACCTAACCTAATTTAACGTAACGTAATCTAACCTAACCTAGCCTAGCCTCGCCTCGCCTCACGTTATGTCACGTCAAGTAACGTCAAGTCAAGTCAAATCACTTCCAGTCACGTCAAG
>NW_019749026.1:0-212 GCF_002891405.2 Cryptotermes secundus | reverse complement strand
GTTATTAATGAAATAGCTTTAAGACGCCAGATGTCACTGTCAACACTCCTGCTTCGTATTCAGGACTTCCCCAATTTAAATGTCGACTCCGGAGACCGGAAATCTTGATTGAGATTATTCGTATATTTCTCCAGCCCTTCCAGGCAAACACTGAGATATAACTTTCAATTATACCACTTCCGCTTTCTTCCATATCTTTTCTAAGTGTCCAG
>NW_019749025.1:0-212 GCF_002891405.2 Cryptotermes secundus | reverse complement strand
TGGCGCGGCCCTCCACGTGGGTTAGTCAGATTCAAAGTTACTTGTCTTTTTTATAACCACTCGGCATGGACTGCACAGAATACACAACCTCTCTATTCTGGAGAAGAAGTGTTTACAGTGCCATTGCATAAAAAAGGTAAAGCTGTTCCTGTAACAAGCCATGAAGGCCCATAGGGGCATGAGAGGTCGAGGTTCCCACATCTTCTAGACAG
>NW_019749024.1:0-212 GCF_002891405.2 Cryptotermes secundus | reverse complement strand
GGATGCTATGGAGAAGGAAAAATCTTGCCCCTGCCAGGAAAAGAACCCCGATACCCCTGTCGTCCAGGCCATAAACCAATTCATACTGTGACTATTTCAGCTCAGAGCAGCTGTACCTCGGACTTACGGCTTCATGCGTTTCCAAACACGGGAAAATCTAGGTCTTTCACCATGGGGCGTTTGGGGTTACGCTCCTAGAGATCAGGGTTCAG
>NW_019749023.1:0-212 GCF_002891405.2 Cryptotermes secundus | reverse complement strand
GAAGACATATTGTTGGGTGGAAGTATAGCTCCACTATTCTTTACCTCAGCACTAAGTGAAGGGGACTGATCAGCTTCATAGTTCAGCCACTTATACCCCCCAGGGAAGGAGCTCCTGATAACCACTTGATAGGAGGCTGGATGAACCTCAGAGGTGGCCTGGCTGCTGTGGAGCAGAGAGAAATCTCTTGCCCCTGTCAAGAATTGAACCTG
>NW_019749022.1:0-212 GCF_002891405.2 Cryptotermes secundus | reverse complement strand
TATGCTTTAAATCTGTTATAAATAATAAGCCTAATAACATTACAGTCTTTCGAACTTTTGAGTAGTGACGTCAATTAATATAAGACCCTTATTTTTTGCGATAATAGATATTGTCACGTGTTAGTTAATAGACACAGCGTTTCGATTGGTAGCTCGATTTATCGAATACTTACAAATCGTTAACTACAATTAAGTATAATATTCTTACTAAG
>NW_019749021.1:0-212 GCF_002891405.2 Cryptotermes secundus | reverse complement strand
TATGCTTTAAATCTGTTATAAATAATAAGCCTAATAACATTACAGCATTTCGAACTTTTGAGTAGTGACGTCAAATAATATAAGACCCTTGTTTTTTGCGATAATAGATATTGTCACGTGTTAGTTACTAGACACAGCGTTTCGATTGGTAGCTCGATTTATCGAACACTTACAAATCGTTAACTACAATTAAGTATAATATTCTTACTAAG
>NW_019749020.1:0-212 GCF_002891405.2 Cryptotermes secundus | reverse complement strand
CAAGGTATGCAGATGTGTTAAAGGTAGGGTAATTTTTATTGATATGGTGAGTAGGGTATGTCAGAATTAAACTTTCTGATAGTGAAACATTTTTCAAAGTTTGTTATTTTAATGATGCTGTCAGTTTTGTGACTATATGGCGTTGATGGGATGGTTAATGAAGTGGCGCAGGTGGTGGAATGAGAATAAGCAGGGGAATCTAAGTACTTAAG
>NW_019749019.1:0-212 GCF_002891405.2 Cryptotermes secundus | reverse complement strand
TTGCTAGCTTGCTAGCACTAAGTAGCTAGCTTGCTAGATTGCTAATTCTGCGTTGCTATCTCGCTAGCAATGCGTTGCTAGCTTGCTATCTTTGCGTTGCTTACTTGGTAGCTTTGCGTTGATAACATGTTAGTGTGCGTTGCTAGCTTCTTTGCCTTGCGTTGCTAGCTTGCTAGATTTGCTTTGCTAGCTTGGGAGCTTTGCGTTGCTAG
>NW_019749018.1:0-212 GCF_002891405.2 Cryptotermes secundus | reverse complement strand
GCTCAGCAATGGACGTCCGATCTGGCTTCACTATTCTTGCTTTCACCCGGTGCTTACCGAAACGTTGCCTAGCAATGGTCATATTCGTCATTATCTATGAAGTTGAGAGCATCGTCAAATACTTACTGCTTAGTCTTCTTATCACCCGATTTTGTATTATCTCGGCAGCTGATGACTTCGTTAAATAAGCCATAACTGTCTCCACGGAGGAG
>NW_019749017.1:0-212 GCF_002891405.2 Cryptotermes secundus | reverse complement strand
CACTGAAGATTGCATCAATAGGTCTCACAAGGAGATTTAAATTAACTGGTTTATTAAATTCAATTGGGTTGACCTGCTTTAAAATTAATTTTTTAAATTTTAATTAAGGGGTACCAATAACTAGCCACATTAAGTTACGATATTCAGTGCAGTATACATAGCGACAGACACCTGATGATGGCGGTGTATGGCTGAAACATGCCATGAATAAG
>NW_019749016.1:0-212 GCF_002891405.2 Cryptotermes secundus | reverse complement strand
CTAGTCCGTCCGACTGTAGAAGATAAGAGACCAAACGGAACACAGAACAGATTGACCGTCAGTCGCAATGTGACTCTGACTTGAGAACAGATAACCGTGTGGAGGAGGAGTCGAATACCTCCACCGTGACCCTGAGAGCCGTAGGAGGCAACGAAAAGGGAAGTCTAAAATCTGAGAGAGTAAAATATGGTCGCGAGTCCCAAGGGACTCGG
>NW_019749015.1:0-212 GCF_002891405.2 Cryptotermes secundus | reverse complement strand
CGACGGCTAGATGACGTCATGAAACGGTCAAAAGTCTGGTATAAGTTGATAACACCACATACAACACAGCACCCCAAAAATAAAACAAAACACTCCCCCAGCTAATCGCTGGTGCCCAGTCACACTCAGGCAGTAGGAATAAAAACTACAGCTTGGAGTGCCTGAGTAAAATCACGCTCTGCTACCATCTGTCTGAGCCCCCACCTCACCAG
>NW_019749014.1:0-212 GCF_002891405.2 Cryptotermes secundus | reverse complement strand
CTTCAGACGACCTGTAATATATATGTCACCTGTTAGTAAATAATTATTCTGGGATATCACCCTTAAAATTCAGTGCTAACTTAAGGCATTACAGAATATTGTGACGTGCCGCCTAAAAGCCAGAATATCTGAGCGGGCGTCCATTGTAGACAACGGCGTTTTAAAACACGTTTTCGAGACAGCGCATACATAGACGTCCACTGCCGGGCAAC
>NW_019749013.1:0-212 GCF_002891405.2 Cryptotermes secundus | reverse complement strand
GATAGCAAGATATAAACGCAAAGCTAGCAAGGTAACAACGCAAACATAGCAAGTTAGCAAATCATAACTGGCAATCTAGCAACGTAAAGATGGCAAGCTAACAAAGCAAACTTTGCAATCAAGAAACGCAAAAAATGCAAGCAAGCAAGAAACGAAAATTTAGCAAAGTTCCATAGCAAAGCTATCAAGCTAGCAAAGCAAAGCTAGCAACC
>NW_019749012.1:0-212 GCF_002891405.2 Cryptotermes secundus | reverse complement strand
GAAACGCATGTTACCGTATGTATGTGGGACTTGGCTGTAAAAGAGAACACGTGTATGGGCCGTTACGGTCAGAAGCAGTAACTTCTATCTCTGGCTCTACAGCCCTTTGCTGGGCCTTGGCCGCTTTTCCAGGTTCCTGATCATATACACAGACGGCAGGACTCCTTGGACGGGGGATAAACCCATTATAAGGTCTTTACCTACACACAGAA
>NW_019749011.1:0-212 GCF_002891405.2 Cryptotermes secundus | reverse complement strand
CACGACGACAGCGTTATATACAGCAAACTTTGCATACATTTCAAAACAGTTACTTACTGCTGAGGACGAGGTACGATTCTGAACACTACATTTGGACTGTTTAGTAGGTAGGCAGGTAAGATGATAAAGGTATCCCTGTAACAGGCCATGAAGGCCCATAAGGTTGGGAGACGTCGAGGCTCCCACATTTTATCTAGACAATCGGCTCACAG
>NW_019749010.1:0-212 GCF_002891405.2 Cryptotermes secundus | reverse complement strand
GGGCCTACTCCCAGTAATGAGCAAAATCTTCGAAAAAGCAGTACTGAAGAGATTACGCCAGGAAGTAGAAGAAACCCGACTCCTCCCGGACAGAAACACTCTATCATAGAAGACGTACTCCGAATTGCACAGATAATAAGATGAACTATACTGCTCTGCGGCGTTCCCAGACCTCACGCAAGCGCATGATAAACTATGGCACCCAGGCCTCT
>NW_019749009.1:0-212 GCF_002891405.2 Cryptotermes secundus | reverse complement strand
GCTTTAGAATATGCAATTAGGAAGGTCCAGGGAAACCAGGTGGGAAATTAAACGGGACACATCAGCTGCTGGTCTACGCCGATGATGGAATCAACTGGGTGATATTGTAGATACCACACACAAAAAAAAAAGTCCAGAACTTTTGTCTTCTCGTCTGTTGTCCAAATACATAAATATTAGAATATACAAAACTATAATTTTGTCTGAGGTTC
>NW_019749008.1:0-212 GCF_002891405.2 Cryptotermes secundus | reverse complement strand
GAAGTGAACGGAGAAGTTCGTGGAGGTAGGCCTAGGCCGACTGGGCCTGTAGTGCCAAGGGGAAAAAAAAAGTTGGTTCAGGCACTATGTTACAAGCAAGAAGGTAGTGGGTTCGATTCCCAATCAGGTCATTGGATTTTTCAATTGATCAAATCCTTCCAGCCGCGCTATGGCCCTGGGATCGACTCAGCTTTTAACAGAAATGAGTACCA
>NW_019749007.1:0-212 GCF_002891405.2 Cryptotermes secundus | reverse complement strand
CTCGGAGATCAGATGCTACAGCCTTACTTGCTAGAGTGAAAGCAGAGTTCTAAATAGTACACAAAATTATTCACAAGGTTACTTGATGTAGTTATTGATAATTACATGATAACATACTGCTTCACAAAACACAATAAGGGAACACACCCTCTGAAATTCAGGCTCCTTCTGATACAGGGTCTCACAAACATGTGTGCCATCCTTCACCTTGT
>NW_019749006.1:0-212 GCF_002891405.2 Cryptotermes secundus | reverse complement strand
GTGACCGAAATGACTTGTTCAACATTTTGTTACATTGAATTGTAGTTACAGCGTGAGTAATAAAGTGATGTCACAAGAGAATACACTCCTCGAGGTCTTGTTTCACGAAAGGTGTCATCAGGTCATTCTATGAGGTGTATTGGAAAGTTCCCGGACTAGGTCAAAACCTACTCAATTTTGGCTGCCATCTCCTTCAAAATAGTCTCCTTGGG
>NW_019749005.1:0-212 GCF_002891405.2 Cryptotermes secundus | reverse complement strand
GGCCATACTGGAAATCGAACCTCGACCGTTTAGCCCGTAACTGACTAATTTAATGACCGACTGGCCGAACTTATTTGTCAGCAACAAAACTCTGCTGCGTGTTCGTTCATGATGATAAAAGGTATATAGGAAGTTTTGAGGAAGGATGGTGAGAGACGGTGTAAACAAGGTTATTAAGTATCCATATTAATGAGAAGTTGTGAAATATGAGG
>NW_019749004.1:0-212 GCF_002891405.2 Cryptotermes secundus | reverse complement strand
CTCCTCCGTGGAGACAGTTATGGCTTATTTAACGAAGTCATCAGCAGCCGAGACAATACAAAATCGGGTGATAAGAAGACTAAACAGCAAGTATTTGACGATGCTCTCAACTTCGTAGATAATGACGAATATGACCATTGCTAGGCATCGTTTCGGTAAGCACCGGCTGAAAGCAAGAATAGTGAAGCCAGATCGGACGTCCATTGCTGAGC
>NW_019749003.1:0-212 GCF_002891405.2 Cryptotermes secundus | reverse complement strand
GCCTCGACCTCTCACAACCCTATAGGACGGCCTGTTACAGGGATAATTTTACCTTTTTAAACTAAAAATTTTATATATTGTGACGTGACAATATATTTTTTTTTTGTTGCTAGTGGGGGTGGGACTAAGTCCCTCGTACTGCGGCCACTTTTCGCCTATTGTACCAACCCCAGATGTTAGGTGAGGGTGACTGTGGAGCAATTGGTGGAATG
>NW_019749002.1:0-212 GCF_002891405.2 Cryptotermes secundus | reverse complement strand
AAGAGACATTCTCAGTTCTCAACTAACTCCGGAACTGGACTGACTAAAGTCTGAATCTTATGTTACGACCGACGGTCAATCGGCCAGTTTAACTTGAAATAAAGCACACATCTTGGGATTACGACCAGATATTTTTAGTCAGTTGCAGGTTTCTTGATATGGGAAACTCTCTCTGACGAGAGGACGGGTTCGTCGTTTTAAATTACTTCTGG
>NW_019749001.1:0-212 GCF_002891405.2 Cryptotermes secundus | reverse complement strand
CTTTGGAAAACTTAGAAATTGAGGTGGATGTTAAGAAAGCTTGGGAAACTTATTAGAGAGAATATCAAAATTTCTGCCAAGGAGAATCTAGGTTATTATGAACAGAAGAAGCATAAGCTATGGTTTGATGAAGGATGCTCAAAATTATGAGATCAAAGAAAGCAGGTAAAATTGCAATGGTTACAGGATCCAAGCGAGTTAAATGGGGATAA
>NW_019749000.1:0-212 GCF_002891405.2 Cryptotermes secundus | reverse complement strand
CCTACTTCATAAATCCATCCTATCAGTATGGGAAGAAATAATAGCCTACTTTTTTTCATACAATGCGGACCGCATAGAAAACGACGCGACCCAAAATGTTTCTATTGTTGTGTATGTATTCATTGCAGCGGTAACGTTTATACTGAGCCTTTCCCTAGCAACAATAGGGGGATACACATGCAGACACACAGACTGATGGGAGGGATTTATGA
>NW_019748999.1:0-212 GCF_002891405.2 Cryptotermes secundus | reverse complement strand
CTGGGATATGGGACGGCCACAATTTGTTACCTTACTTTCCCTTTATATTGAGAAGGCAGACTTACGCGGCCATCGTGTCATCTTACACCTGTGTTCCCTCTTGCAATTTGTAACAATCTGACTTTCTCCAGATTTTGGATTGCTGTTACGCCACTGGAGGCAACCCAAAACTCGCGCATTTCCGTTTCCTACAATAGTATGCGGTAGCGTGG
>NW_019748998.1:0-212 GCF_002891405.2 Cryptotermes secundus | reverse complement strand
CAGGTTCTAACCCAAACAGGAGGGAGGGTGGAGGTTGTGGCTTCATTCTCTGAAGGTTGCACAGCTGCTGTGCAGTGTGTGTTGTATACACACAAATCAGTCCCGGTCATATTTGAAGCACCTTGTATATTAAAATATATCTAAGGTAAATAGAGCCTCATGCAAAGAGCACAAGTTGTAAGTCCAATTTTCCCATTTAGAAAAACATACAT
>NW_019748997.1:0-212 GCF_002891405.2 Cryptotermes secundus | reverse complement strand
CAATGTTAAACGAAAAGTGCAAATTATGACTCTACTCATTAATTCATTATCTCAGCCCTCTTATTTGTACTCAGTTAGGTTCAAATATTCTCTTCAGCACTTCTGTTTCAGACACCCTCATTACTCAGAATTACTGGGTTTTTGGACTTCGTCCATTACCCGGTATTCTAGAAACTAGTAAACACAACATTCTGGAAACTGGATCTGTTTCC
>NW_019748996.1:0-212 GCF_002891405.2 Cryptotermes secundus | reverse complement strand
CCCGTTATAAAGAAAAGCTTTGAGTGCTCATTCAGCGAAATGATTTAAACAGTTCTGGATCCTGGTTAAGTTCTTTCGAAACGATATAAGCACCTGAGTTTAAATTGTCACGGAACAATGGCTGCATCTAATGTTTTAATATTTTCCTTTCTTCTTACGCCGTCTGAGCCAGCATTACATTATCACAGGATCAGTATTATTATTATGTGACA
>NW_019748995.1:0-212 GCF_002891405.2 Cryptotermes secundus | reverse complement strand
TAAGCATACCATTATTGTTTGCGTTAATAGTAGCAGCCCTATGGCTAGGGGGTGATTTATTTGTGTGAATATTATTCCTAGCAATGTTCTTGCTGTAATTAGTGCTTTGATTTCAAGGGGTAGTTTAATTTTAAAATATTAGCTTTGGAGGCTATTGATGGGGGTAAAGGCTCTTTCCCTTGAAGTTTTAAAAGGTCGTACTTATTTTTGGT
>NW_019748994.1:0-212 GCF_002891405.2 Cryptotermes secundus | reverse complement strand
GGCTTTCCTCAGTCCCTCCAGAGGAATGGCGGGATGGAACCATAAAGTAGGCCGTGTTGATTTCATTTGCGTCATTCCCACTATATCATTTACTAATAGCCCTTCTATTCAAGATAGCCCAAGGCAATGATAGCGTTCATGAGCGCGTAAATAAGTAAATACGTATATTTTTAAAGAATTACGACAACAGTGACGCTTTTGGTTATAGTCTG
>NW_019748993.1:0-212 GCF_002891405.2 Cryptotermes secundus | reverse complement strand
TTTATGTTCTTATAATTAATACGAAACTTCATTAGGTAAATATTTCTTTTAATAGTGCTGGTCTAGTTGACGAGGCGAGGACTCGAGCAAGGTGACTCAGCGGTAACGCTTCTGATTTGTATTCGGAAGGTGCTCGGTTCGAATTGGGGCCGGAACATTGCCTATCTTGAATTAAAATTTTCTTGGATTTCCTCAGTCCCTCCATGAAAATG
>NW_019748992.1:0-212 GCF_002891405.2 Cryptotermes secundus | reverse complement strand
TTAAAACAATTCTTTGACGATGTCAAGTTATTATAAGGAATTACAGTCAAAATGTGAAATATTTCATCTTATTATATGGTTTTCTGTTCAAACTATTGAAGATTTGTACATTATATTATGGAAATTTAAGTCAATTTTGATTGATTCTAAGTTAATTTTAACGAATTTAAACGAGGTTTTGAAAGATTTCAACGTAATGTATGAAATTTTGA
>NW_019748991.1:0-212 GCF_002891405.2 Cryptotermes secundus | reverse complement strand
GTGAGTTGTGATTAGCCTTGTCGGATTTCCGGTTCTCATGGCGATGACAAGAGTACTAGCTTCTGCGGTGTTACAGTCTGCTAGAAGTTTACCAACGATTCGCAGGAATATATTATCTTCATCTTCAGGGTTAAAGAGTAAAGGTACGCAAGGAAAAGCAAGCATCACTGCGTTTGTTTGTTGTTGACCTAAAATACTCTTCGAAATTGATG
>NW_019748990.1:0-212 GCF_002891405.2 Cryptotermes secundus | reverse complement strand
AGCGTGTAAGGCTCACATCCTCACTGCCATCTGTGAGCTTATTGTGGAGAAAGTAGGGGAGTCTTGACGTCTCGCACACCTATGATCCTCCACCGCCTTTAACAGGGATAGCTTTACTTTTTTTTTTATACTATCATCTTTTCTTGTATTTTTGTTATTGAATCCTATTATGGCCTCCTGCCAAATGAGCACCAGGGTCTGTTTCCCAAGTG
>NW_019748989.1:0-212 GCF_002891405.2 Cryptotermes secundus | reverse complement strand
TGCTGAGATTTAAAAGAGTGCCTCCACTTCTCCATACGTCTTCATAGCACGGTGCTCAAGCACAGTGACAGGGGACACGACGTTCACTATGGACACTATACCGTCGAATAATATGACAACAAATATATAGCGATTTAACCGAGGCACTATGCCGACATTTGCCTAGCGGGCCTAAGGGAAACCACGTAAAACCTCAGTCACGATAGCCGGTG
>NW_019748988.1:0-212 GCF_002891405.2 Cryptotermes secundus | reverse complement strand
GACTGCCTTGCTGGCTGACTGCTAAATTACTGCATGCCAACAGTGGCTGTTGGTTCCGAGGCCATATTTTACTTTCTGATGGCTCCAGGAGCCTTCGAACTTTTCCCTTGGAAATGTAGAAGATTTCTGTTCAGCAGGCCGTTGCTGGTCTCTGCTTATACACACCGGGGCAGGTATTTGTTTCGCAAACATTTGGGCTCCTAGTGCGCGTG
>NW_019748987.1:0-212 GCF_002891405.2 Cryptotermes secundus | reverse complement strand
GGAGCTGAGCCCTTCCCAGCAATGTATAGAACGCGAAGGTTCATAGCCGTGTTCACAAGAACCTTCCATCCTATCTCTCTTAAGATCATTTTAATAATTATTCACCCACCTATGTCTTGGTCTTTCTAGTGGTATTTTTCTTCTAGCTTTACCACCAAGATATCTCGTATGCATTCCTCTTCTCCCCCATTCATGCTACATGTCCTGCCCCT
>NW_019748986.1:0-212 GCF_002891405.2 Cryptotermes secundus | reverse complement strand
GATCGCGGGTTCGATTCCTGATGAGGTCATTGAATTGTTTTCAATTTACCTAATCTTTCCAACAGCATTATGGCCCTGTGGTCGACACAGCCTCTAACAAATGAGTACCAGGAATCTTTCTGGTGGGTAAAAGGCGGCCGGAGCGTAATACTGACAACCTTACCGCGATCTGTGAGCCGATTGTCTGGAAAATGTGGGAGCCTCAACGTCTC
>NW_019748985.1:0-212 GCF_002891405.2 Cryptotermes secundus | reverse complement strand
CGCAGAAATGAAGCAACCGGCTCATGAAGCTGATCACTGCCATCCGGCTGATGTTGAGGCTAAGAATACTTGGGGCTTTAGGACATACCTCTATTCCCCAGTAGCGAGTTCTCTACGTCCAGGTTAAACGGATGCGCACAGTCGTAAATCAGTGCCTTGCAGATAACGAGCATTCTATTTGTACGGACGGAAACATACAGACTCTTATATTG
>NW_019748984.1:0-212 GCF_002891405.2 Cryptotermes secundus | reverse complement strand
ATATTCCATGTTACCGCAGTCCTATATTACGTTCGGTGAAATAGCTTCATAAATGACGTCATTCTTAGGTGTGCGCAATGATCTACTGCGCATCCAACTGCTACTCAGGGGGTAAACCTGGCTACCTTTGGCTGATGATAGTTTGGGTTATGTTAGGTTAGGTTTGCGAAGTAGACCACTGCGCATCTATCGGTATCTTCGAGGGTGGCGAA
>NW_019748983.1:0-212 GCF_002891405.2 Cryptotermes secundus | reverse complement strand
CAATCCATGAGCTCACAGACACTGCTGGGATCAGTTATAGAGTTTACCAGGAGATCTTATCAGAAAATCTGAACATGCACCACACTGCACCTTCATCATGACAGCCCTCCCACACTTCCCTGAAAACCACAGAGTTTGTGGCTAACAACAATATGGTTATCATTCCTCATCCTCCCTAATAGCTGGACTTAGTCCCCAGTGATTTAGCTTTG
>NW_019748982.1:0-212 GCF_002891405.2 Cryptotermes secundus | reverse complement strand
TAAGATAGCAACGCAAAGCTAGCAAGATTGCAACGCAAATCTTGTCATCTAGCAAGCTAGCACAGCATAGC
This sequence comes from Cryptotermes secundus, assembly GCF_002891405.2. Lineage (NCBI taxonomy): Eukaryota > Metazoa > Arthropoda > Insecta > Blattodea > Kalotermitidae > Cryptotermes > Cryptotermes secundus. Next base: position 141 of record NW_019748982.1, on the reverse strand, counting down.
TAACAAGCTAGGAACGCCAAGCTTGCAAGCTAGGAACGCATAGCTAGCAAGATAGCAACGCAATGATAGCAAGTTAGCAACGCAATGCTAGGAAGATAGCAACGCAAATCTAGGAAGTTAGCAACTCATAGATAGCAAGCT
>NW_019748981.1:0-212 GCF_002891405.2 Cryptotermes secundus | reverse complement strand
GGAATTCAAGTGAGGGAGCAGTGTTCAGTGTTCGAGCAATGAGATCCTCTTCATAGCTTCACGACTTCTACAGTTAGAAAGATAGCTACAAATTCAATGAGACTGAACTCTGTGAATTTGTATGCTTCGATCGAGGTAGGTTACAGCATTCGTGATTGTTTCACGAATTCTACAGTTCGAAAGATAGCTTCAAATTCTATGAGATTGACCCT
>NW_019748980.1:0-212 GCF_002891405.2 Cryptotermes secundus | reverse complement strand
TTGAGTGCAGGGACAGCTTTACCTTACCGTAAGTAAGTTTTGAGCAGTTCGGTCTGATATATAATTGAGACTGAGTAAGAAAAAGATCTCAGGGGAAGCTCGGTGTATCTGTACGGTAGCGGGAAGTGCGTCCAAGTCATGTGTGAGGTATGACGCGCGGTGTTTGATCGGGCAGCCCATGTTTGCATTGATTGGCCGGCCATGACCTGACC
>NW_019748979.1:0-212 GCF_002891405.2 Cryptotermes secundus | reverse complement strand
TGGCTCCAAATCATAAATCACAAGTTCATGGAAACAAATGCCGGCCACACGTTACTGAATATTATTACCTTCTCATACACCGATATTGGAAACTAATGTGACCGCGGGAAAAAAATCTCCCCGTATATTTTGTAGCACTGAAACTTTTCCAGCACCCCTGGATACGAAACAGTGGTTGCTGGCTTGACGTCTCTGTATATGTATGTCCCCCT
>NW_019748978.1:0-212 GCF_002891405.2 Cryptotermes secundus | reverse complement strand
GTAAGGAGATATAGAAGACTTTATTTATTTCTTATAATTACAGTAATCTTGAAAGTGTTATAATTATATGCAGTTACGACCAATGAATATCAAATAAATCGACTCACCGATCCACGCCCGAGTCTTTAGTCACTAATACACGTGACAATATATATACCCATGTATAGGTATTTAGGACTTTTCTTGCCTTCTTTCTTCTTTCGTTCCTTCCT
>NW_019748977.1:0-212 GCF_002891405.2 Cryptotermes secundus | reverse complement strand
CTGCTGGAATCTCCTTTCAGGCCGAACACCAAACGTTATATCGATCTTCTAGGTTGTGACGCCGTGTAGTTTGGTATATTAGTACCAATATTCCAGAAGAACCTGCCGCTTTCTTCTTCAGAGCAATAAGAACAGAGCGGTACGGAGATGCGTATATGCGAGAGGAAACAGGTACCGAGGCTGTGAGACAGCCTGGAGGAAACAGGGAACCT
>NW_019748976.1:0-212 GCF_002891405.2 Cryptotermes secundus | reverse complement strand
TGGATTTATTGGATACTTCTAGATCCTATCACACTACAAAGCTACTCTCTTCAATCTATCTCCACTAGCCTTCAGGGATTTATAGCACAGGAACTATAAAAGTCTCACTAAATCACATACTCCCAGTATCACTGCACTATAGCACACATAAAGTCTTCAAATCACATGCTGACTTCTGACTCTGTACTCCTAGTTCCAATCTGATCTGAACT
>NW_019748975.1:0-212 GCF_002891405.2 Cryptotermes secundus | reverse complement strand
TTCGCTAGGGGATTTGCCTAGTTTTTGGCAGAACTTGATGTTTGCGCGTTGTTCAAACTGGAACATTTTCGATTTCCGCCACTCTCATTTAACTTCAGTTCACAATAGATGCCGTAGATTTGCTTACACTGTTTGCACACACCTGCCTCTATCTGTGAAGAGAGATGACCTGAGAGGGTATCATACTGTGCGTCAACCTATCCGCTGTAGTG
>NW_019748974.1:0-212 GCF_002891405.2 Cryptotermes secundus | reverse complement strand
TAATATGACGGCCAGTTCCTACAGGGAACCAAAATGTTGTGGGATATCATTATATGAAGAGACAACCACTTGCTGAACTGTTCTATAATATTTCTCACAGTTGCACAGTATAAAAAGAAGAACTTGAGTTTGAAGAACTGAAGAATAATAATAACAATAATGAACTGCTTGAACACTGAACTAGAATTGTAGAACTGTAGAAATCTAGAACT
>NW_019748973.1:0-212 GCF_002891405.2 Cryptotermes secundus | reverse complement strand
CCACAACTCGCCAACAGATGGCATTGCAGGGCAAAACAAAAAAAATAGTCCTAACGGATCCTGGACACACCGTGTACTTACCTCACTCCCTCATTCAAGGAGCCGAGCCCTTCTTGAGAAGCCGGTCCATATCCTGAGCCAGATCAATCCAATCTATATAATCCCACCCTATCTAAGACCCATTTTAATATTGTCCACCCACCTACGCCTTG
>NW_019748972.1:0-212 GCF_002891405.2 Cryptotermes secundus | reverse complement strand
TCGATGTACTACTTACTTACCTACCTTTCTATGGCTCTACAGCCCTCTGTTACACCTTGAGCACTTTTTCAGTTTCCTAATCCTATACACAGTCGGTAGTGCCCCTTGGATGGGGGATCAGTTCGTCACAAGGCTGCTACCTACACACAGAGCATGCGCACACGCCGATTACATGCGAAATGTGCATGAATTTCGCAATCGCAAAAAAAAAA
>NW_019748971.1:0-212 GCF_002891405.2 Cryptotermes secundus | reverse complement strand
TATACTTAATAACTAATTAAATGGGCTCAACATTATTGAATCTCAAATTTCATATGGTATTTGATTAAGTCAGGCTGAACCAGAGGATTTCCACAATGGAAATACATTTTTATGTCACAGTATCTTATGTCAAAATTGAAAAAGGGATTTACTACATGACTTTCAAACTTCATGAAAGGCGAGCACATTCTGATAACTGACATGAGTTAGCT
>NW_019748970.1:0-212 GCF_002891405.2 Cryptotermes secundus | reverse complement strand
TTAGGTTAGCGCAGTAGACTTGTCTGTATCAATCAGTAACTAATGAGTACAGTTCACTGCTGTTAGGTTAGATGAGGTGAGGCCGGGTGAGGTGTCGTTACGTTACGTGACTTGGCGCGACTAGGCGTGACTTGGAGTGACTTGACGTGACTAGGCGTGATTTGGCATGACTCGACGTGACTTCAAGTGACTTTACGTGACTTGACCTGACT
>NW_019748969.1:0-212 GCF_002891405.2 Cryptotermes secundus | reverse complement strand
AGCAACACAAAGCTAGCAAAATAGCAAAACAAAGCTATCAAGCTAGGAACGCATATCTAGCACTTTTACAAGCTACCTACAAAGCAGCACAAAGCTAGCAAGCTAGCAACGCCAAGTAAGCAAGTTAGCAACGCACACCTATCAAGCTGGCAACCAAAGATAGCAATCTAGCAACGTAAGGCTACCAAGCTAGCAACAAAAAGCTAGCAAGC
>NW_019748968.1:0-212 GCF_002891405.2 Cryptotermes secundus | reverse complement strand
GGCATGAAGTGTCTTCGCTCAATCGAACGCTGGGATCGTGGGTTCGAATCCCACTCGAACTATGGATGTCTGTGTGCTTTTATTCTGTGTTTGTGTCGTCCTGTGTATAGGTAGCGGCTTTGCGGCTGGCTGATCCCTTGTCCAAAGAGCCTTACCGTCTTTGTAACAAAAAAAGATACGAAATTGAGGAAGAGGCCAGTTCCCAACAAAGG
>NW_019748967.1:0-212 GCF_002891405.2 Cryptotermes secundus | reverse complement strand
TATCGGGAGCTCTTTCCCTGGATGCAAAGCGGATGGCATGTGAAGCTGAGCATTCATTTCCATCTAGTGTCCAATTTACGAGTGTGGAGCTGTACCTCCACTCCCCCATACGCACTGCTTTTACATCTGGCAGGTGAGTACATACAATATAAAAGCAAGTGCTGTTGCATTATTTGTTCTTTGCGGTTTAAAATAAAATACTGACTTGCAGG
>NW_019748966.1:0-212 GCF_002891405.2 Cryptotermes secundus | reverse complement strand
TTGTAATAACGCTAAACTTAACTAATGATGCTTGTGTTATGAAAAACTTGACCGCCTCTTACGTAGCTTTCTAATTTCCAAGTATATCGCGGTTCCGCTCCTTTGTGATCTTAAGTGATCGACTTCACCGTAGCCCGTAGCTATATCCACTGAGCTGTACCGGTTTATATTTTTCAAATTGCTTTAATTTATTTATCAAGTCAGGGACAAAA
>NW_019748965.1:0-212 GCF_002891405.2 Cryptotermes secundus | reverse complement strand
GTGCGTTGCTAAATTGCTAGATTTGCGTTGCTAGCTTTTAAGCTTAGCGTTTTTAGCTTGATAGCTTTGCTTTTCTAGCTTGCTATATTTTCGTTGCTATCTTACTAGATTTGCGTTGCTACCTTGTTAGCATTCCGTTGCTAGCTTGACAGCTATGAGTTGCTATGTTGCTAATTTTTTGTTCATTACTTTCTTGTTTGCATTGCGTTTCT
>NW_019748964.1:0-212 GCF_002891405.2 Cryptotermes secundus | reverse complement strand
ATATTAAAATTTTTTGTTCCCAATTACCTCAGGAATGCCCTCCCTAAGTGGGGGTAAATCATCGTGAATCACCCTGTATAAGTTTCAGTTAGCCTTCACCTCGGGAACTGTTCTGTTTCTTCAAGCAGTTCTTTTGCCAGTAACTTTGACCAAGTTAACAGAACCCTCTGGGCTTGTATATAGTATCAGGAAATAAACAAAAACGTGTATCA
>NW_019748963.1:0-212 GCF_002891405.2 Cryptotermes secundus | reverse complement strand
CTCCTCTACCTATCCCTCGGTCATGATGTTTGTTACAGAGAACATGTCGCACAGCGCGGCTGAAATGCTCGGAGCACCACGTTAGATGTACCACACTCGTGCTTCGACTGGCAGTTGTACATCTTCCAGTAGCTTTAGCAGATCTTGCGTGAGGAAATCTGGGCAGCGGTTGCCTCTAAGCCGATGTGGCAAAACCATGCGGGGCTACCAAA
>NW_019748962.1:0-212 GCF_002891405.2 Cryptotermes secundus | reverse complement strand
AGATCCAGAGGTCCGGGTTTGATTCCCGGCGTTACCAGATTTTCAGAGAAGTAAGGGGGTCTGTAACCAGGTCCACTCAGCCTCGTGAGGATAATTGAGGTTCTATCTCAAGGAAATAGCAACTCCGGTCTAGAAAACCGAGATTAACGATCGTGGGGATCCGTTGAGCTGACCACGCGATACCCTCTATCCGCTAAAGTTGGTACTAACTT
>NW_019748961.1:0-212 GCF_002891405.2 Cryptotermes secundus | reverse complement strand
TAGCTTTGCTTTTCTAGCTTGCTAGCTAGCTAGATGTGCATTGCTAGCTTGCTAGCTTTGCGTTCCTAGCTTGCCACTTTGGCTTTGCTAGCTTGCTAGCTTTGCATTGCTAGCTTGCTAGATTGCTATATATGCGTTACTAGCTTGGTAGCTTTGAGTTGCTAACTGGATAGATTTGCGTTGCTAGCTTGCTAGCTTTGCGATGCTAGCTT
>NW_019748960.1:0-212 GCF_002891405.2 Cryptotermes secundus | reverse complement strand
TCCGTCTTTGTACCGGTTTCACTACGCCATCTTGGTTGGAGACTTTTCGTTGTTCTGCCGCCTCAGGTTTCCTGTCTAGTGAGGTCGGCTCTTCTTCTAGACCTTCCTCTGTCGTTTCTTGGTATGCCGTCTTCTCCATGTCTCTCTCCAATTTGTTTTTGGCCACCATCTTCTTGTGGCCATCATTTCCTTCAGTTCTCTTCGTTCGGCCT
>NW_019748959.1:0-212 GCF_002891405.2 Cryptotermes secundus | reverse complement strand
CTCTTCCTCCTCATAGTTCTTTGTTTCCATCTCGTAGTTGTTCTCCTTCTCCTCCTAGTTCTTTGTTTCCATCTCGTACTTGTTCTCTTCCAACTTCTAGTTCTATTCATCCACTTCCCAGTTCTCCTCTTCAGTCTCCTAGTTCTCCTCTTCCTCCTCCAAGTTCCTTGTTTCCATCTCCTAGTTCTGTTTCCATCTCGTAGTTGTTCTCT
>NW_019748958.1:0-212 GCF_002891405.2 Cryptotermes secundus | reverse complement strand
TTATTATTTCCAAACATTGCAACATCATTGTTCAGAATTTTAACTTTCGACTCTGTTGGCAGCTGCACCACACACCGCCTAATGGTAAAATGACGCTAAAATGAAGGAATTTTGAATGAAGCAGTTCTTGCCTAAACGAGGTACAATCCTGGCAGTTACTTCGGGGTAAAAAGTAAAGCTATCCGTGTAACAGGCCGTGGAGGCCCATAGGG
>NW_019748957.1:0-212 GCF_002891405.2 Cryptotermes secundus | reverse complement strand
GTAGTCTGGTAGAATGTTAGCAACATTTTAGCTCTGGGATATGACCTGCAGATGAAAATACTATGTTCCTCCGAAACGTCGGTAAACGTATACTGTACGACACTGCGTAACATGGTCACCGACGTTGAAACATCAAGTCTCAGTAAATTATTTGTACCTTTCAAGACGTGGCAATTTCATGAAATGTACTATACTTTTCTATCCTACCTTCT
>NW_019748956.1:0-212 GCF_002891405.2 Cryptotermes secundus | reverse complement strand
TGAGGTGGGAACGTTACCTCTAGACTACGGAGGCCGCTTAAGGTGATGGCATAACTCAGTAGGTATAGCGACTAGCCTATGGGCTGGACCACCAAGCGATCGGTGATCGATGCCGGACAGAGTCTCTTCTTGACACAGTCAAGCTTTACCATTCAGCATCCTGCTTGTTTAGCGTAACTTATACCCTGACAACGGAGGCAGTATATTCCTGA
>NW_019748955.1:0-212 GCF_002891405.2 Cryptotermes secundus | reverse complement strand
ATTCTCGTGATTTTCTTCAGAATTGCCAATATAAGATTTTTTCATACGTCAGTGAACACAGACCCTCTCTGAAGCCCTGATATTCTTGTGGTTTTCTTCAGAATTGCCAATATAAGCTTTCTTCATATGCCAGTGAACAGAGCGTCTATCTATGGTCCCGAAATTCCCGTGATTTTCCTCAGAATTGCAAATATGAGCATTTTTCATATGCC
>NW_019748954.1:0-212 GCF_002891405.2 Cryptotermes secundus | reverse complement strand
ACATCAGGGATGGTGGAGCTGTACTCGTATGTACCTCCACTCCCCCATGTGCCTTCATGGTATAGTGCCTAATTATGTAATTAAGTATGGGAATAGCTTTATCTTTTTTCTTATCACAATCTTGAATTAAATTAAACCACATAAAAATAACAAAACGAAAACACCAGACACAATGATAAATTTCACAATATGAACCTAAATATACAATTAAT
>NW_019748953.1:0-212 GCF_002891405.2 Cryptotermes secundus | reverse complement strand
CACTGCCAGTAGAAGTTTGGAACCTCGCTGGCAGGAAGGGGCTAAGAGCGAGCACCAGTACCGGTAGGGTATGGATAAAGTAGAAATTAAAAGGGGGACACACAATGGACCAATACCTGGTCTAAGTGCATGGAGAAACCCACCCGCTCTATACTCAATACTCAATGCTCAATATCGGGGAAAAATATTATGCAATACAATACAATTTTCTG
>NW_019748952.1:0-212 GCF_002891405.2 Cryptotermes secundus | reverse complement strand
GCTGAAGTTCGAGTCCTAGTAATGTCAAGAATTTTCTCTTCTCCATGTCTTCCAGAACGGATCTGGGGCCCACCCAACCTCCTATCCAGTGGGCACAGGGGCCCTTTCCCCGAGGGTAGAGCGGTAGAAGCATGAAGCTGACCACTCACTTCCATCTGGTACCGAGATCAAGAAAATGTGGATCTATACATTCCCTCTCCATACGCCTTCAT
>NW_019748951.1:0-212 GCF_002891405.2 Cryptotermes secundus | reverse complement strand
ATTGCTCCATGTCCACCTCCTTGTGAATAATGAATGCATTCACAACACACATGTCTACAAGATGGAAGAACAATCTGTGCCACCACTTTTTGCTTTTGCGGTCACATTCATAGTCCCCTTTCAACCTGTCAAAATTGTCTACAAAGTTCATGTTCCTATTGTAGTCATGCAAAACACGAGGACACGGTACATGCGTTATTGACCCATCTCTT
>NW_019748950.1:0-212 GCF_002891405.2 Cryptotermes secundus | reverse complement strand
TCTCTTCACAGGATTTCAACTGACAACTGAACTACGACTGGACTGTTAATATTTATTACTGTTTGACAGTTACGCTATTGTTTTTATGGGGCGCCCTCTTTGACGAGAGGACGGGTCTGTCTTTTTTTTTATATGCTGCTGGCCCTTCCCAGCGCAGTCTTTCTCGAGTTCGAGTCCCTTGGGACTCGCGACCATATTTTACTCTCTCAGAT
>NW_019748949.1:0-212 GCF_002891405.2 Cryptotermes secundus | reverse complement strand
CAGCGGTGACTATGAAGATTACTGTCTCTTCAGATGTGACTCCATATAGAAGACATGAGGTTCCCACGGCGGTGACTATGAAGAGCACTCTCTTTTGATACGCGACTCCATGTAGTTTCTTACATCCTGAAGATGGAAGCATCTGGTTCCTTCGAAAGACTAGTGATGGTTTACCAGACTATACCCCGTGAAATAACAGAATAGGCTGCAAT
>NW_019748948.1:0-212 GCF_002891405.2 Cryptotermes secundus | reverse complement strand
TAGCCTAAATTACCGAACTTGGCCCCCTCCAAGTTACTGATGGATACGCAGTAGTCTACTGCGCAAAACCTAATCTGACCAACCTAACCTAACCTTACCTAAACTAACGTGAGCGATCCAAGGGCCAGCCTTTGGTTTACAGGTGGGTGCGCAGTAATTCATTACGGACACCTAAGAGTGACGTCATTTACGAAGCTGCTATTTAACGGAAT
>NW_019748947.1:0-212 GCF_002891405.2 Cryptotermes secundus | reverse complement strand
ATTGATTTCGTTGAATTCTTTAAAAATTCAATAAAAATTTCTTAATTTACCTTCGAGTCGTTGAAAATTGCTTTAAATATCGAAAAATAAAATGTAAATCTAGAAAGAATTTGTTAGAATTCCTGAATTAATAGTAAAAATTTTTCAAAATAATTGATAACTTTTATTTTAATTGAAATCGTTAAAGAATGTTTGTTTAAAATTACATAAAT
>NW_019748946.1:0-212 GCF_002891405.2 Cryptotermes secundus | reverse complement strand
GGAGACGTACATGGGAAGTCTAGGTAAAGCACCACGTGTCTTTTCTCACGACACTGGATGCAGATAAGTGTTCGGCTTCGCGATGGGGCCACCTTATTCGCGGGAAAAGTATCTCTGGTCCCCATTTAACAGTTGACTGTGTGAAACAATCCACCTGGACACAGATGCAGTTAAGCGATAAATCCCACTTCCTTTTAAAATAAATTCTAAAT
>NW_019748945.1:0-212 GCF_002891405.2 Cryptotermes secundus | reverse complement strand
AAAAGGAAAGCTAGAAGAAGATGGCATTTAATAAGGAGTCCAGCTGATAAACAAATGTAGAACAGACTTACAAAAGACCTTAAAAAGTTAATATTAAATTAAAAAATGACTCCATACAAAAATACATCAGAGGACTAACCCCAACCGAAGCCACGAATTACTCCCTGTGGAAGGCTACCCGTAAATTAAAACAACCTAAACTGCATATATCA
>NW_019748944.1:0-212 GCF_002891405.2 Cryptotermes secundus | reverse complement strand
CATCTTATTAAGGGTTTCAAGATGAATTTCTGTCAAATTTCCATACGTACGAGCAAGCGCCGATGGATGTCAGTGGGTGCAATTTGTTTGGCAGTGATCAATTCAATAACACATCTCTGTTTCATACTCATTTCTATGTCAGACGCCATTTTGGTAGACTGCTCTGTTATCGCTATCTGTCGCATGAAAACCAAACTAACATTGGCGGGAAT
>NW_019748943.1:0-212 GCF_002891405.2 Cryptotermes secundus | reverse complement strand
TTTCACTGTGGAAAGCATTTGATAGTAATACTGATTTCAGAACAATCCTGACGCAGGGACGGTTTACAGCAGCTCAAATCACAACAGTATTTCTCCGCCAATTGCATTAACTAGCCCCACGAGACACAGAACTTCTTGGGACTCTCACATTCAGCTAATGACGTCACTCCCCGCCCTTTAGGGAAACTGAAAGTTCATTACCGTGTTAAAAA
>NW_019748942.1:0-212 GCF_002891405.2 Cryptotermes secundus | reverse complement strand
TTCTGATCATAAATACTGGATCACAGATTGGTATTCCTTGGGGTACTCTATAAATGAGCAGATGTGTTAAATAAGCCATTGTATTATCACTAATGAGGTGATAATGAAAACTAACTAGGCGCACCTGAGGGAAGGCTATATGTGCCAACCTTTTTAGCAATATGAACTTCAATTTAAATGTAAACTAAAATTTAATATGCTTTTTTTACTTT
>NW_019748941.1:0-212 GCF_002891405.2 Cryptotermes secundus | reverse complement strand
TTCAAAATTCTGATGGGAAACCAATATCTAGTCACTTTGAAGATTCTTATGATGCAAGGGTAGTTTATGATGCTGTATGTAAACTATAGTTTCAAATGGCAGGATAACAGATAAACTGGAAAAGATTTTGAAGCAATAATATTTTTCATCATGGTACTATCATGGCCTGAATGAAATGAGTACATCAGGATAGCCAGTGTCCTAACCAAGAT
>NW_019748940.1:0-212 GCF_002891405.2 Cryptotermes secundus | reverse complement strand
GTACAAGGGACTTAGTCCCATCCCACTAGCAATAAAAAAATAATATTTGATGTACACATAAGGTGATGTACCTAAACTAAGACGATGGACAGTGTCCGAAAAGAAGCATTTAACTCCACTGAGACTGGTATCCGCGGTTCCGCTTGTCCTTGCTCGCTGTCGCAGCGACTGGCTTCATAGCAACGGACTTCAAGTCCAGGGATGCTTTGGCG
>NW_019748939.1:0-212 GCF_002891405.2 Cryptotermes secundus | reverse complement strand
TCATCAATTGCTTTAGGGCCCTTTGTTGGGCCGCGGTACTTTTTTCCCAGTTTCGTAATACTATACGGGGGATCAGCTCATCACAAGGACTCTACCTTACACACAGAACAGCGCAAACAGAATAAACTCATACACATCTCCATGCTTCGAGTGGGATTCGAACCCATGATCCCAGTGCTGGAGCATGCTCCTGACCGTGCGGCCACTGTGAT
>NW_019748938.1:0-212 GCF_002891405.2 Cryptotermes secundus | reverse complement strand
CACTATTTCCAGCATGTAGATTTTGCTAAAACATGTTGTCCTAGACAGCAAACTCCACCTGAAGGAAACAGTATTGTGTCAACATGAGTGTATAGTGATTCACACAGTAGGATGACACAACATATGAGTATGCTGTTTGTTCTGACGTCAAGCAAGACTGATAATGGCACTTACTTCACCTAGCTGTTGGCTGTCAGTCGGGGGCTGATGAT
>NW_019748937.1:0-212 GCF_002891405.2 Cryptotermes secundus | reverse complement strand
GACTCTTGTGAACACGGCAATGAATTTTCGGGTTCCATAAAATGCAGGGAAATTCTCGAGTAGCGGCAGATTTGGCGGCTTCTCAAGAAGGGCTAAGCTCCGTAAGTAAGTGAAGGTACATCAATTACCGCATCGCTATGAACATTGTGGCGCATAGACCCTTTGCTGGGCGGAGACCTCGAAACGGACGAGTATATCCGTTGCTATGCAAT
>NW_019748936.1:0-212 GCF_002891405.2 Cryptotermes secundus | reverse complement strand
CAGAGTAGGCGCCCCCCATTCTTTCACCTGGAGATTGAATTAGATACAGTTTTCGAAACTTTGCGTTCTCATTAGAATATTAGATGATGGACCAACGTGTCTAATTCCGATGACTTTTCAGTTATCTCAGGCAAACGGAAAAGTAAAGAAAATTTCCGCATGACTAACAGGTTATTATTTGATATTCTACAAAATGTTATAGCGTTGCATAT
>NW_019748935.1:0-212 GCF_002891405.2 Cryptotermes secundus | reverse complement strand
CGACTCAGTAGGACTGTGCATTCTGTTTTGATATCATTGCATTGAGTATAAGTAGGCTTTATTTTTAAGTTCTTGGAGATCTGTTTCCATGTTCACCTTCAACAATATTACCATCATCCCCATGTTGCTATCATCAAAAACCATAGTACTGGTGTTCATAGCAGCAACACACAACAAACAAACTCCGTGGTTTTAGTCCATAAGCGAACTAT
>NW_019748934.1:0-212 GCF_002891405.2 Cryptotermes secundus | reverse complement strand
TTCACAATCATAAACATCATGGAAAATATAAACATTTTCTATATTTTAATTTATAAAATACTGACGCCAGACTAGAAGACAAAACTTTCCCGACAGAATTCTAGAAAATAGCTTTAATTCAGTCTCATATATTCCCTCCTGCCTCTGTAGTCTAGTGGTCAGATTTCCTGGCTACAGATCCATACGTCCCGCTTCGATTTCCGGCGATACCA
>NW_019748933.1:0-212 GCF_002891405.2 Cryptotermes secundus | reverse complement strand
CAACGACCGCGAAACAAATCAGAGAGAGGCCGTTACTAGACAATGGCCCGTAAACAGAAACAGAGGAAGGTTGTTCTCTGTGCGGTCCGTGCTGAGATATTATAAGCAGGACAGTTAGTGAGTCGGTGAGCCCTGCCTGAGAGTATAACGGGGCCACCGTGTTCCTGGGGGATATAAATACGGGAAGCTCACCCTCCAGGTTGGGGAGTCTC
>NW_019748932.1:0-212 GCF_002891405.2 Cryptotermes secundus | reverse complement strand
AGCCATGAAATGAGCCCAGAAAATGTATACAAAATTTAGGTGAGAAAACTGCTTTTAAACTGACCCCTTGGAAGAAGATGGACAGATGACCTTAAAATGCATCTCAGAGAAGTATGCTGTGATGATGTGAACTGACTTGTCTCATGATAATGTCCAATGATGGATGTGGTATTAGTAGTGTCAAATCGTACAAAGTCCTACCACTAGGATAT
>NW_019748931.1:0-212 GCF_002891405.2 Cryptotermes secundus | reverse complement strand
GAGCAGCTGTCATGGGTTAGATGTAATGAAAAACAGCTACAGCAAGGAGAGCGTATATTGTTTCATGTAGGGTGTTGTGCAGCCACGACTTATAGAAGATGTGATGCCTTTACAGAATTGTACAAAGTCGGAGAAGGTTTTAGTGGGTCCACATGGTGAGACATACCCAGCAATTCATGATGCAAACCAGACCATGAATATAAAAGCTGAGG
>NW_019748930.1:0-212 GCF_002891405.2 Cryptotermes secundus | reverse complement strand
TTAATAGTCCACAACATAATTTATAATTCACCATCAAGGTTGGTGCAGCAGAAACATTTCTACGTATATTTGTGTAAGGGGTACCATATTTATAGTTACCCTGGCTTACGTGTTTCGTGATTTTTCTCCGTCTTTGCGGACGAATATTGAGAGTGCCTTTAAATAGTCTACGGCCTACTAGTCACTCATGATCATAATCTCACGTTGTATAT
>NW_019748929.1:0-212 GCF_002891405.2 Cryptotermes secundus | reverse complement strand
TTTTTTTCACCCCTTTAATGAGCCTTAGAATTTTTTTTTGTAATTTATAGACTGTATTACTGTTACTCCCCCGCAAAAAATAATACCAGATTTCAGTATAGATTCAAAATTAGTAAAAATAAACATTCCTTAGTACTGGTAAACTTACTGAGTCTCGTATGAATTTAAATGAAATAAGGAGCTTTGTTTAATTTAGGGCAAAGATGTAGTAT
>NW_019748928.1:0-212 GCF_002891405.2 Cryptotermes secundus | reverse complement strand
AGGAAGATTCCTGGTACTCATTTCTTTTAGAGGCCGAGTCGACCCTAGGACCATAGTGCTGCTGGAAGGATTAGGTTAACTGTAAAATCCAATGGCCACTTCGGGAATCGAACCCGTAACCCTCCAGCTTGTAGCATAGTGCCTCAAACAACTACGCTACCGCGTGACCCACATAGTTGTATGGAGAGATACATGTTTCCGGGCAATTTTAT
>NW_019748927.1:0-212 GCF_002891405.2 Cryptotermes secundus | reverse complement strand
TGTGTAGGTAGCGGCCTTGCGACGGGCTGATACCCCGTCCAAGGGATCCTACAGACTGTGTATATACATTAAGAGACTGAAATAGCGGCAAAAAACAAATAAAGGGCTGTAGAGCCATGGACAAATATCAATGCTTATTTTTCTTCCTTCCAATTTTGATTCATATTCGTCTTATTTATTTATTTATTTATCTCTTAATCTTTTGCTTTTAT
>NW_019748926.1:0-212 GCF_002891405.2 Cryptotermes secundus | reverse complement strand
AGACGAACTTAAGTAGCCCTGTTGGCCGCGGTAAAAATATCGACTTAGAAAATGGTAATTGTTCCTGGCCCGTTGTACTGTGTAGTCAATTTCTTTCTGCTTAACTTCTAAGTTTAGATTTGTGTGTACTGGTATTGTCACGCGATAGAGTGACCATAGACCGGGTCTGGACTGGTGACTTGATTTATTGACCACTTAAACACACGACTTAT
>NW_019748925.1:0-212 GCF_002891405.2 Cryptotermes secundus | reverse complement strand
GGGGGAGGTAAGGCGGCCGGGGCGTGAATTTGACCACTCACCCCAATCTAGTGCCGAGATCAAGAATGTTGCAGCTATACATCAACTCCACAATGGGGCTTTATGATACAGTGCCTCAATACTTAAGTACGGGGAGAGTTTTACCTTTATTACGTACCAATCTCGCTGCTACTAAATTTGATGAAGAACAGTAGATATAAGGAATATCTTAT
>NW_019748924.1:0-212 GCF_002891405.2 Cryptotermes secundus | reverse complement strand
TGCGTTGCTAACTGCTAGATTTGCGTTGCTATCTTGCTAGATTTGAGTTGCTATCTTGCTAGTATTGCGTTACTAGCTTGCTAGTTTTCGTTGCTAGCTTGGAAGCTTTGCGTTGCTAATTTGTTAGCTTTGCCTTGTTAGATTTTGCTTTGCTTTGCTAGCTTGCTAGTATTGCGTTGCTAGCTTCGTAACTTTGCGTTGCTTGCTTGGTA
>NW_019748923.1:0-212 GCF_002891405.2 Cryptotermes secundus | reverse complement strand
AGCTTTGCTTTGATGGCTTGCCAGTTTAGCATTTCTAGCTTGCCAGCTATGCGTTACTAGCTTGCTAGATTTGCGTGTCTAGCTTGCTATCTTTACTTTTTCAAAATGCTAGCTTTTCTTTGCAAGCTTGCTAGCATTGCGTTGCTAGCTTACTAACTGTGTGTTGCAATCTTGCTTGCTTGGCGTTCATATCTTGCTAGCTTTGATTTGCT
>NW_019748922.1:0-212 GCF_002891405.2 Cryptotermes secundus | reverse complement strand
CTTCGTTGCAAACGGGCTCGCGTTATATAGCAGCGGCACGGACAGCGCACAGAAAGCACAGCAGACGACATATAAACAGGTGTCACGTGTCAGACTGCGGGTTCACTGGTTCGTTACCAGCAGTTGGCATGGCACGGACTACGTAGAGAACACAGCCTCATCTATTATTGCGTGTTGGACTGTGTTTACAGAGCTGTTGCCTGGCAACGCGT
>NW_019748921.1:0-212 GCF_002891405.2 Cryptotermes secundus | reverse complement strand
TAAATCTAGCATGCTAGCAAGCTGGCAACTCAAAGCTGGCAACCTAGAAACGCAAAACTATCAAAATAGCAACGCAAAACAAGCAAGCAAGCAACGCAAAGGTAGCAAGCTAGCAACGAAAGTTACCAAGCTAGGAATGAAATGCTAGTAAGCTAGCAACGCAAAGTTAGCAAGCTTGCAACGAAAATCTAGCAACCTAGCAACGCAAAGCC
>NW_019748920.1:0-212 GCF_002891405.2 Cryptotermes secundus | reverse complement strand
TTTGAGTGAAGTGCTATTAAACTTGGTCCCCACCCTTTCAAAAAAGAAAAAGAAATAACGGAATAAGAGCCTCTGCAGCTCTGGAGTCAGCAAAATTGACTTGGTCCTGATGTATGCCATCAATGTAGAATCCGGTAAAAGTGGGCAATAATGAATGTCATGGCCTTTAATGCACACGTGGGTGGCAACAAGAAGCAGTGGAGATTTCTCTG
>NW_019748919.1:0-212 GCF_002891405.2 Cryptotermes secundus | reverse complement strand
GGACAGCCCTTTTCACATGCGTGTTAACTTAATTTCTCTATGTGTGTCTATATGTGTATAGCCTTCTCGTTATTAGACTGATGCTTCGCAAACATGTTCCTGCTCTAACGAACACACTCGCAACAATAGAAGAATTGCTAGAAGTATCGTTTTCTACTCGGTCAGTACCCTATCAAAGGAAAATAGGTGATAAATTCTTCCAAGAACTTCGT
>NW_019748918.1:0-212 GCF_002891405.2 Cryptotermes secundus | reverse complement strand
ATGAAGACATGTGGGGAGAATGAATATATAGTTCCACCATCCTTGACCTCTCCACTAGATAGAAGTGAGTCGTCCGCTTCACGCCCCTGCCGCTTTACCCCCTGGGGAAAGAGAACCATGTCATCAATTTGATATGAGGCAGAGTGGGCCTGGACGCATTGGAGAAGAGAAAATTCTTGCCCCTGCTTGGAATCGAACCCTTCCTCTTCAGT
>NW_019748917.1:0-212 GCF_002891405.2 Cryptotermes secundus | reverse complement strand
CCCGCGTACCTTGAGTCACGAGGTGGGAACGTTACCTCTAGACTATGGAGGCCGCTGACATACCATGTTAGTGGTAGGACAAAATTCGCCACGAAATAGGCATGAGCTCCAGACTGTGAAAACTGTGAAACTCGGGGCTATCCCTTGCCAAAATATGATCAATATTTCCCTGATGAGTAATACTATAGAACTGCATTCAGGAGGTTCCAAGT
>NW_019748916.1:0-212 GCF_002891405.2 Cryptotermes secundus | reverse complement strand
GTTCTAGTTCGGATGATTGGATTTATTAGCAGCTTGGTTATACACTCTCTCTTAATTACACTCAAATTACAGCACTACCACTGTCTCAACACTTTATAATCCACTGTTACATGCACACCAGTCCTCTCTTAGTGGATCTCAATACAGAAACTAGCGCTTCAAATCATTCCAAGTATTACATATAATTAAAGTCTTCCAATCACACGCCAAGT
>NW_019748915.1:0-212 GCF_002891405.2 Cryptotermes secundus | reverse complement strand
AAAAAAAATTCCTACAAAGATGAGAGCAGTCTGCTGGGATATGGCAACGTGTAAGATGGCGTGTTAACCAACGTTCCGGAACGGTATATCCTCCATCTTCAGGGTAGAAGGAGAAATGAGATTTGAAGTTTTGACGGCCGTAACTATGAAGAAAGCAGTCTTCTGGGACGTTGCACGGTGTAGATGTGATGTCATCCGAAGTTTTGGAGGAA
>NW_019748914.1:0-212 GCF_002891405.2 Cryptotermes secundus | reverse complement strand
TGAGCTGTAAGTTCAGAGCGAATTGGAATTAGGAGTACAGAAGAGTAGAAGAAGACAACCTGTGAAGGTTTAACGTGCGATTTGAAGATTTATGTGTCCTGTACTGCAGTGGCATTGGGTGTGTGTGATTTAGTGAGACTTTTATACTGTAGTCCCTGTGGTGTAAATCCGTGAAAACTAGTGCAGAGAGACTGGAGAGATTAGTGTGGAGT
>NW_019748913.1:0-212 GCF_002891405.2 Cryptotermes secundus | reverse complement strand
TAAATCTTACTTTCTTAGCAGAACTTTGCGTCGCCACCCAGTTCGAAAAAACTCAGCACAAGTGGTTGTTTCAGGGCGCTTTCAGTCTGTAGGATTAATGATGAATTGGAATGAAGCGGGAGTTGTTTCATCTAGTCTCTCTCCATCCTTTGTACCTCCACTCCCCCATACACCTTCATGGTGCGATGCATAATTAAGCAGAACGCCAACGT
>NW_019748912.1:0-212 GCF_002891405.2 Cryptotermes secundus | reverse complement strand
AGGGCTTCTACCTGTACACAAACACAGAAAGAGGCACACAGATGCTCTTAGTGGGATTCGAAACACGATCCCGATTTCCAAGCGAGTGAAGACAGTACATGCCTTACACTGCTCAGCTACCGTGACCCCCATGTGCTTCTGCAAGCGAAGTTTAAATTCCGGCCTGTCAAAACTGTATACTTCGGCCACGACGATCATACTCATCACTGACT
>NW_019748911.1:0-212 GCF_002891405.2 Cryptotermes secundus | reverse complement strand
ACTTCTGTGGTTCTGGGACCCTTTTTTTCCTGCCTCATCCGCTGAATTCTTGCCAGGGCAGCCGGTCGTCATTGTCATTACAGGCTGTGTTTCCTTCTGCTTCTGATAGATCTTCTCTTTCTTCTGCTTCTCAGCTTTTATTGCTGCTTAGAATGTGAGGAGAATGGAATTGGATTGCCAAAGAAGTATGGGAATTGGGGCATATATGTAGT
>NW_019748910.1:0-212 GCF_002891405.2 Cryptotermes secundus | reverse complement strand
CTTCCTGGATAGCAAGTAGGATAATAATATACACGAAAATGGGTAAAAAGTAGGGTGAAAAATTACCGTCTTGTTATCGTACTGATAATGGAATGTTTCTCTTTCAGTCATGTTAAGAGGTTGGCTGCCCTGCCACTGACCTACATATCCGGTCTACAAAATGAAGGTACGTTTCTTTCCTGGTTTGAAGAGGTGTTTATATATAATAAGAC
>NW_019748909.1:0-212 GCF_002891405.2 Cryptotermes secundus | reverse complement strand
GCGTTGCTAGCTTGCTAGCTTTGCGTTACTAGCTTGCTATCTTTGGGTTTCTAGATTGCCAGCGTTGCGTTGCTAGCTTGACAGGTTTGTTTGCTAGCTTCCTAGATTTGCGTTGCTTGCTTGCAAGTTTGGTTGCTTGCTTGCTAGATTTGCGTTGCTAGCCTGCTAGATTTGAGTATCTAGCTTGCTAGCTTTGCGTTGCTAAATATTTA
>NW_019748908.1:0-212 GCF_002891405.2 Cryptotermes secundus | reverse complement strand
GCTAGCTTGTTATCTTTTCGTCGCTAGATTTCTGGATTTGCGTTGCTAGCTTGCTAGCTTTGCGTCTCTATATTTCTAGATTTACGTGGCTAGCTTGCTAACTTTGCTTGCTAGCTTGTAATTTTTTCGTTGCTAGCGTGGTAACTTTGCGTTGCTAGCTTGTAAGTTTTGCGTTTCTAGCTTGTTTTTCTTGCGTTGCTAGCTTTCTTGTT
>NW_019748907.1:0-212 GCF_002891405.2 Cryptotermes secundus | reverse complement strand
CGTAGCCGTAGGGACTCTCGGAATGCTGACAGGAGAGAAGGGATTAGAAGCAGCCAGACAGCGGTCAGCAAAGGCTTCCGAAATAAGTTGCGGCTCCGTTTTCATGATATGATGATAATAACAAGAATGATGATTTTATTTGCAGAATATTACCAATGGTTACAAGGAGACTGGCATTCCAAAACGAAGTAGTGTATGTGTATATATATATA
>NW_019748906.1:0-212 GCF_002891405.2 Cryptotermes secundus | reverse complement strand
GGACAGTTAGACCTTGTACTGAAGAGAATGTTCAATACCTAAACTGCCTATTGGAGGAGGAGTTTTGGAACCTGTTTTTAGGCAAACTTCAGTAAATGATGCATATAATAAATTTTTAGGTACTTCCCAGTATTATTATAACATAGCTATGCCTAAAAAGCGGGTAGAACTAATCAACTAGGAAATAAATAGGTTACCTCAGGTATAAGGGT
>NW_019748905.1:0-212 GCF_002891405.2 Cryptotermes secundus | reverse complement strand
TCTAAAAATAAATAGCCAGTGTCTAGAAAACCGAAATTAAAGGCCATGGGGATTCATTATACTGACCACCTGTATCCGCTAAAGTTGGCACTAACTTCACCACTAAGTGGCAGTTGCTCAGTCGGTATAGTTCCCTTGCGGATTAAAACCAAAGAGTTTGTTTTTGTTTTTTTGTTTTCTTGTCTCAAAATTTACACTTGAGTGTAATATGC
>NW_019748904.1:0-212 GCF_002891405.2 Cryptotermes secundus | reverse complement strand
CTATATCAAATACCATGGCGTAAATTTATTTGTAGCGTGACACACGCAACACGCTACAATATATATATTTTTTTTCTTTTTGCAGGCATAGTGTTTCTTGATGAAAAATGTACAGAAATGGTCGATTATGGCAAATGTCAATGTCTGCATCAGTAAAAGAGGAGACAGAGACATTTGTTTCTGAAAACCAAGCAGGCCCCAGATATGACTGT
>NW_019748903.1:0-212 GCF_002891405.2 Cryptotermes secundus | reverse complement strand
TCGTGTAACAATTGTGGTGCGTTTCCTCTGCTTATTGCCAGTACACTGCATGACATCTGTACCTACTAAATCTCTTGGACATTGTGTGGCTTGTGTTACAATTATTTGGGCAAAAAATATGGAGTCCAGTTTATTTTTAACTTCTGTTTGACACAATTTTTGTTCTATTAAATATTTTTCAGTTTGAGAAAACTTCATGATGAGGAGCTTCA
>NW_019748902.1:0-212 GCF_002891405.2 Cryptotermes secundus | reverse complement strand
GTGTGTTACGGTACCTTTATGGATAACCTGCTAGAAATACTTTGGAAAGTAATACTGCAAATAAGGGAGCCAAGATAGTTTAATCGGTATAGCGACTGGCTACAAGCTGGATGACCGAGGAGTTGAGGTTCGAGTCCCAGTGGGGGCAAGAATTTTTACTTTTCCATGTTGTCCAGACTGGCTCTGGGGTCCACCACTCTCCTATCCAATGG
>NW_019748901.1:0-212 GCF_002891405.2 Cryptotermes secundus | reverse complement strand
TTGCCTGGGATCGCCTTGTTGAATGAAGGTTCGTTGCCTGGGAAAATCTCGTTGAATGAAGGTTCGTTGCCTGGGATCGTCTCGTTGAATGATGGTTCGTTGCCTGAAAATATTTTGTGTATATAACACTGCATAGGAATATTCTTTGACATTCTAGTGAGCGTTGTTAACACGAAATGACCGACTGTGAAACGGCTTGTTCAACATAGTGT
>NW_019748900.1:0-212 GCF_002891405.2 Cryptotermes secundus | reverse complement strand
GATTTTTCTCTCTGCGTCGTCTAGCCCGGCTCTGGGGCTCACCCAATCTCCTATCGAATTGGTGCCGGGGCTCTTTAAAGCGGCCGAGGTGCGAAGCTGACCACTTACATCCAACTAGTGACGAGGTCAGGAATACATGGATCTATACATCAACTACCCCATATGTCTTCGTGGCGTTGTGTTTAATTAATTAAGCACAGGGACAACTTGAC
>NW_019748899.1:0-212 GCF_002891405.2 Cryptotermes secundus | reverse complement strand
GAAACTATTATAAAAAATACTGTAAAATTTTATCTAAGGTTATTATGGAAGCTAAAAAACTAAAATATGATAAAAAAAATCAAAATTCCAAAAATAAAAATAAAACTTTATGGGATATAGTAAAATTAGAAACTAATAAGGGGCCAAAAAATGGAAAAAATATGCAGATTAAAGGTGGATGGAAAATGGATTAGAGAAAAGCAAGTAATTGT
>NW_019748898.1:0-212 GCF_002891405.2 Cryptotermes secundus | reverse complement strand
CTTTACCTTTTATGCTGTCAGCAATTCGCAAAGTTCAACTTTTTTATTGTTATAAAAATGTTATACAAAATTATGGAAATTTAATTTGCGTTTACATTTTCAATTATATTACAATTATCAGCGACCACGAACGCTATGGCCTAGAATAGGGAATCTAAAAATCTATTTTAAAATAGTGTAATGGTGACTAAAATGGCATGATGACATCATCA
>NW_019748897.1:0-212 GCF_002891405.2 Cryptotermes secundus | reverse complement strand
GTCCGAACTTTGCCATATTTTCGAAGTGTGTTTTAGCTGTCTTTACATCACGATTTTGTCCCGAATTCCGACGAACAGTTATGAGCATATGCGTATTTAGTGCCCTTCGTGTTTACTACTGCACCATCCATCTGACCAATGTCCAAGAGAGCTTATGTTTTACTTTATGGTTGTGTTGTCGCCCATTAAATTAACATCATATCACAGACCTT
>NW_019748896.1:0-212 GCF_002891405.2 Cryptotermes secundus | reverse complement strand
TGCGTTTAAGCTTGCTTGCTTTGCGTTGCTAGCTTGCTATCATTTGTTTTCCTGACTTGCTATCTTTATGTTGCTAGCTTGCTAGGTTTCCGTTGGTAGCTTGCTAGATATGAGTTGCTAGCTTGCTAGATTTGTGTTTCTACCATGTTAGCTTTCAGTTAGTAGCTTGCTAGATTTGCGTTGCAATCGTGCTTGCTTTGCGTTGCTTGCTT
>NW_019748895.1:0-212 GCF_002891405.2 Cryptotermes secundus | reverse complement strand
CGCCCAAGGATGATGAATTCGATGAGATGGGCGAGTAATGTTGCATGCAAGAGAGAGTGAAGACATACAAATTGTGGGTATGAGGAACAGAATGTTTAGATGATCTAAGCATAGATAGCAATATTAAAATTAATCTTAATGAAACCGAATGGATTCATTTGCCTCACAACAGGGACCACTAGTGGGCCGCTGGGAACACGATAGTGAGCCTT
>NW_019748894.1:0-212 GCF_002891405.2 Cryptotermes secundus | reverse complement strand
TTGAATTGAAATATTTCGTTAGTATTTTTTATTTTTTTTGTTTCTCCTTTGTTTTCCAGGTCGTGATCTTTCTTTTTTTTTAATGTTTTGCAATTTTATATGTTTTTGTTTATATGTTTTGTATATGTCTTTGTTTCTTCTTCTTCGGTGCAATGATCTGCTTTAGGTCATCCAAATAATGCCTCGCAGAAGATCAAACTTAGGTCGTCGTA
>NW_019748893.1:0-212 GCF_002891405.2 Cryptotermes secundus | reverse complement strand
AGCGTTTCGGAGGACCATATCGCCACCATCTTCATGCAGGATTCAGAATCGAGGCAATGCCCCCTACCGAAACTTCTGTTGACTTCTGCAGGACCGCAGCGTGTTACACCTCAAGAGATAGAAAACTCCGTAGTCACTGCTGTGACAAGATATCTGCTCATAATTATCGGATAGAGCACACAAAATCACTTCACCATAATTTTGTTTTCCTT
>NW_019748892.1:0-212 GCF_002891405.2 Cryptotermes secundus | reverse complement strand
AGAAGTTCTGAAACCTGCTTTAAAGCAAGAGAAACGTCTTGATGCCCCATATTATGACGACGGTAACTTCAATTTGCGCCGTCAAAGTAGCCGCTCGGTCTAAGGCAAGAACTGTTTTCGCTCGCTCGGACGCTGGAATCGTGGGTCCAAATCCCACTTGAGACATGGATGTTTGTTGTGTGTATACGTTTATTCTGTTTGTGTTATCACGT
>NW_019748891.1:0-212 GCF_002891405.2 Cryptotermes secundus | reverse complement strand
GAACAAAGTAATGAACCTTCGGGTTCCATAAAATCCTGGGAAGTTGTTGAGTGGCTGTACAATTGGCGGTTTCTCAAGAAGAGCTAAGCCCCGTGAGTGACTGAGTGAGTGAGAGAGAGGCTCAAGCGAGGCTTGGGGTGAATCACACACCCATTACTTGACATTGGAAAAAATGGGTCTAGGTGCATGGATGTGTGGGTGAGGGACGGTGT
>NW_019748890.1:0-212 GCF_002891405.2 Cryptotermes secundus | reverse complement strand
GCTGAATTTTCATAGCTGTGTACAGCCAATTAGACTGTAAGACTGGGTTACCACCGCGGGCACACTTTTCTTTAATTTGTCTTCACTATAAAAAGTGGAGTTCTCCCTGGATTTAATTAATTAAGCACCAAGCCATGAAGACGTACGAGAGCGTGGAGGTATAGCTTCAAAATCTTTTATTTCAACAGTAGATAGAGACGAGTGGTCAGCTT
>NW_019748889.1:0-212 GCF_002891405.2 Cryptotermes secundus | reverse complement strand
TTTGCGTTGCTAACTTGCTAGATTTGCGTTGCTAGATTGCTAGCTTTGCATTTCTATCTTGCTAGCTTGATAGATTTGGGTTTCTACCTCGCTAGTTTTGAGTTGCTAGGTTGCAAGCGTTGCGTTTCAAACTTGCTAGCATTGCGTTGCTAGCTTGCTAGTTTGCCGTTGCTATCTTGCTAACTTTGCTTTGCTAGCTTGCTAGATTTGCG
>NW_019748888.1:0-212 GCF_002891405.2 Cryptotermes secundus | reverse complement strand
AGAGGTTTTAGACCACAGTGCTCAAAAGAATACTTGTAATTAAGAGAGTTGCTAACAGGAGGATGAAGAAAATTTCATAATGAGTTTCATATTTTGTACTCTTCTCTGAATATTAAGATGGAGGTGGGCAAGACATGTAGCATGTACAAAGGAGCAGAGAAATGCAGACAAAATCTGATGGGAAGAGACAAGAAGAGATGCATAAAAATCTT
>NW_019748887.1:0-212 GCF_002891405.2 Cryptotermes secundus | reverse complement strand
GGTTTGAGATTTCAAGTTTGCTCTGTTTACGAAAAGAGATTTTCAACATTTGAACGCGAATTTTTGCAGAGGCGCAAGGAAGGAATGCATTTATAACAACAGGGACCATTTCGGACGTGGGGTTGTTTTGTTTGTGATTTGTTGGCGTAAGGGCTTATCGATTGTGCGCGGTCACACGCGGAAATAGTTGACGCGAGGATCATGTGTTTCTT
>NW_019748886.1:0-211 GCF_002891405.2 Cryptotermes secundus | reverse complement strand
GAAGATGGAGGCGATACGTTCCTCCGAAACGTCGGTTAACAATATGTACACGGCGCCTCATCCAAAAGGACGGCTTTTTTCGTGCATTGATCATGATTCCTGTTTAATTCGCCGTGTTGTGCGCATGTTCTGTAATATGAGTCCCATTAGCGTGGGGCAGGTGTCATAACGAAGGTGGGAGAGAGATGCCGCAATTCTCACATGAGAATAA
>NW_019748885.1:0-212 GCF_002891405.2 Cryptotermes secundus | reverse complement strand
ACATAGTGGTGAAAAGCCATTTTGCTGTGATGTATGTAAAATGTCATTCATTGCGAAGGGTGATTTGAAGAGGCATATACGCATACATAGTGCAGAGAAGCCATTTTGTGGCATCGTGTGTAATAAGTAATTTAGTCAGCAGAGTAGTCTGAAGACACGTGAACGCATACATAGTGGGGTAAAGCCATTTTGTTGTGATGTATGTAATATGG
>NW_019748884.1:0-212 GCF_002891405.2 Cryptotermes secundus | reverse complement strand
TTCAGGCATATTTCACAACAGTGTTAGAGTTTCTGAGACACATTGTTGTTCACCTGTCATTTCTATCATAACATTCTGGATTTCATCTGTAAAGCCTTCATATTTCATTGATTAAGTCTGTAGACTGTGTTTAAAGTTTTTCCACAGACATTTAGATCCTGGGTACGTGACAGTCATAGTCCTTTGCTGATTAAGTTTTCAGCAAAAACATT
>NW_019748883.1:0-212 GCF_002891405.2 Cryptotermes secundus | reverse complement strand
TTGTTATCCTGGTAGTTTGCTTTGATAGTTTGCTGGTTTTGCGTTCTAGGTTGCTAGCTTTGAGATGCTAGCTTGCTAGATTTGCGTTGCTTGCTTCCTATCTTTGCCATGCTAGCTTTCCCTTGCTTACTTGCTTGCATTACGTTGCTAGCTTGCTAGCATTGCTTTGCTAGCCTTCTAGATTTGCGTTGCTAGCTTGCCTGCTTTGCGTT
>NW_019748882.1:0-212 GCF_002891405.2 Cryptotermes secundus | reverse complement strand
CGGTTGTTTATTTTATTTATGGCTTGTGACCCTGCCAGTAGCTCACACTACATAGCGTCGAATAATACGATAATCAATGAATAATGAATTGAAAAGGAAACAGAAGAAACGGTCTTGCTGTAATTTGAGGTACCTTCCAGACGTTTGTGTTGGGGAAGCAGAGAAAAAAAAAGCCTAAGTCACGATATTGTCACAATATATGTCTGTACTTG
>NW_019748881.1:0-212 GCF_002891405.2 Cryptotermes secundus | reverse complement strand
ATTGAGTGTTAGCATATATTGCCCGAATATCCTCACAGTAAAATGTAAATGTAAATTTATCCTTGTACTTAATTACGTAATTAAGCTCTGTGCCACGAAGGTACATGATGAGAGCGTAGGTAGAGCTCCACCGTTCTTGACCTCGGCGCCAGACGAAGGCGAGTGGTCAGCTTCGTGTTGTGGCCGCTTTACCACCGGGGATGCAGCCCTCA
>NW_019748880.1:0-212 GCF_002891405.2 Cryptotermes secundus | reverse complement strand
ATGTACATGACATTCAAGGAACATTAGCGTTTTGTAAAATAATTAAGTAATGTATCAAGTGTGATTGGGGCATAATTTTTGTTTTGTTGTACAGAAGTGGGGCATGCAGTAGAGTAGTTGGTTAAGGCACTATGCTACAAGCTGGAAAGTAGTGGGTTTGATTCCTGAAATGGTTATTATATTTTTCAATTGATCTAATCATTCCAGCCGCA
>NW_019748879.1:0-212 GCF_002891405.2 Cryptotermes secundus | reverse complement strand
TTGTTGTTGTAATGACAATTTACTTTTTTGTCTTATTTCTACCAGATTTGTGATATCATCAAAAATAACAGAAAGTTTCTCAGGTTTCGGGGTAACAAAGAGCCACTGATTACTGAAGGAAAAGGATATCCAGTAGGTCTTTGTTAGTCTTAACACTCTAACTCCATAGGCAGGAGGAATATTTTGCGATGAGTGATGAAGTAGAGTGGATT
>NW_019748878.1:0-212 GCF_002891405.2 Cryptotermes secundus | reverse complement strand
GGAAGAAAGAAGAGCTAGCTCAGTCAGTATAGTGACTAGGGGATGAGCTGATTGATGAGGGTGGAATATCTCTCCATGCCACAACGTCCACAACATAGTTGGGGCCCACCCGGCTTCCTATCAGATCAATACCAGGGTCTCTTTATCCAGGACCATATTGGCTGCGCGTGCAGATAACTGTTTGCCTCCAACTAACATGTTCAGTTTATATT
>NW_019748877.1:0-212 GCF_002891405.2 Cryptotermes secundus | reverse complement strand
ATGTGGATCTATATATCCACTCCCCCATACGCATTCATGGCGTAGTGCTTAATTATTCAAGCACAGGACAATTTTACCTTTTTGGGTAGTAATCACTTACCGCTTTTCGATCACCCTAATGTGGGTGGCTTATTTACAAAATGCTGCCAACAGCCAAGCAAACTTAACCAACGATGGTTGAAAACGAAGTTTAGTAAACCGCATTTATCACA
>NW_019748876.1:0-212 GCF_002891405.2 Cryptotermes secundus | reverse complement strand
CTGGGTTTATCACTCATGAAATAACACCCATTAAAGTAAAAAGTAAAGTAAAGCTAACAGGCCTTGGCTGGAAGGATTACGTAAATTGAAAAAATCTAATAACCTCGTCGGGATTCGAGCCCACGACCTTCCGACTTGTAGCAAAGTGTCTCAGCAAACTACGCTAGCGCGTGCCCCCGAAATAACACCCATTATTTCTCTAAATGTTTATT
>NW_019748875.1:0-212 GCF_002891405.2 Cryptotermes secundus | reverse complement strand
AACCAGTCACAAAGCAGTTGGAGACCTGTCTATAACTCAGAGATTTTCATATAATTCTACTTAATCCACTGAAGCTCTTTCATGACGTGTTATTGTGGAGATCATGTGTGACGTTTTCGAAGCTAGATGTACTTCCTTCATCAGGAGTAAAGGTATCCCTATAACACCTTGGAGTCCCATAGGGTTGTGAGACGTCGAGGCTCCCACATTTT
>NW_019748874.1:0-212 GCF_002891405.2 Cryptotermes secundus | reverse complement strand
TCAAAATTAGTTTAAAATTTTTAAATAAATTTAATTGAATGAAAATTTTATTAAAATATATAAATTATTATAGTAATTAACAGAAACTTAAAGGAATTCCTTAATTAGTTTGGACCATTTTATGTATTGGTACAAACTATTTATCTTTAATTTAAAAGTAAATAATATTATGATAAAATTATATAGATATTGTTGAAAATATTCAAAATTCA
>NW_019748873.1:0-212 GCF_002891405.2 Cryptotermes secundus | reverse complement strand
CTATGACATCCTAAAATAAGAGAGGGCTCTGTTCCTTATGACATCAAGATAGCAGTACGTATGGGGATAGTGACTGCGTATTATCCCTCTTATTATATGTGTTGGTAATGAGGTCTTGATAAGTGGTATCATGTACATATTCGCTTGTCAGCTGCGTCTGTCTTGCACATTACGCTGTCGGTTGGTTGAGTCGCCACTTGTTGCTTCGCGTT
>NW_019748872.1:0-212 GCF_002891405.2 Cryptotermes secundus | reverse complement strand
TTGCCAGCTTTGAGTTGCTAGCTTGACACTTTTGCGCTGCTAGCTTGCCAGTTTTGCGTTGCTAGCTTGCCCGGTTTGCGTTGCTATTTTGCCACCTTTGCGTTGGTAGATTGCCTGCTTTGTATTTCTATCTTGACAATTTGCGATGCTAGCTTTCCAGCTTTTCATTGCTTGCTTGCTAGATTTGCGTGGATAGCTTGCTCGCTTAGCGT
>NW_019748871.1:0-212 GCF_002891405.2 Cryptotermes secundus | reverse complement strand
CCACTGCGGATATATAAGGGAACCACACAGCAGCTACCAGTCAGTCGTAATGTGGCCATCGCCGACGACATTTCCTAGTTGTAATGTGGCAGCCACCGAGTTGTAAAGTAACAGTCGCCGAGGAGAGTTGTAAAGTGACAGTCGCCGAGTGTGTTATCAACAGTTCCCCAGTGAGCAGACTACTGTTGGAGTATAGCAGCCGTCGCGGAAAG
>NW_019748870.1:0-212 GCF_002891405.2 Cryptotermes secundus | reverse complement strand
AGAGCGTCATCTCAGGACAGGTTTCAGTGACGAGTTTAAGCGTACTAAGTAATGAACATTCTGGCCCCATAAAAAACTGAGATTTTTTACCAACTTTGCAACTATCAGCTTATCAATACGCATCGTGCCTTGTCGTGACTAGCAGAGACTTAAGCAGTTCCAATCATTAAAGTAATATAGGCTTAGCTACTGTTATAAACATACTATAAAAA
>NW_019748869.1:0-212 GCF_002891405.2 Cryptotermes secundus | reverse complement strand
CCATCTATGAGCCGGTTGTCTAGAAAATGTGGGAACCTCAACACCTCACAATCATATGGGCCTCCACGGCCTGTTACGGGGATAACTTTACTTTTTTTTACTTTATAATTAAAGAACATAAATATATATTATCTAGTCTCCAAGTTTCAAGTTATTACTAAAGCATACACATTCTTTAAAAACCATATGTTATAAGAGAATCTGTCCTCACC
>NW_019748868.1:0-212 GCF_002891405.2 Cryptotermes secundus | reverse complement strand
ATTTCGAAGTTGGTAGTTTTATCAAAAATGATATACGTCGGTTAGGTGTTGAAAAGTCACTGAAAATTGTGTGACGCATAAACACATTGCTAGGAAATTGCTCGGTAAAGAAGCCGGCAACAAATACGCAGTCAACAATCGAGTAGACCCATTGCTAGGAAACGACGGCAATACACGCATGCAACAATGGAATAAGTGTTATATGAGGAGTT
>NW_019748867.1:0-212 GCF_002891405.2 Cryptotermes secundus | reverse complement strand
AATGGTAGCAAGCATTGCCCGAGTTCAGTCTCCTCTTAATTCTCTCCTGAATCAGGTTTTCATCTGTTGTCATTGTTCATTCGGCTGTGGACACAATGTTAAATCTGTTTAGGCTTGCTGTCATAAGGTTTATTGACGCAAAGTTGCAGTGGTTCATTTTTATCAGCCAGAACCACGGAGACGAGCCTTTCCTGTAGTGCCTTTCAAAGTAG
>NW_019748866.1:0-212 GCF_002891405.2 Cryptotermes secundus | reverse complement strand
GCAGTAGAAATCATTTGTCATAATGTAAGGAATATTCACATTTTACATGTTAAACATGTTAAATGTATACAGAGCCTCTGTCAGTCCGGGCTCAGTACCGCAGATTATGCCCTAGTGGAGGTAATCGCAGTTCTTCCTCGTTATACAGCTTCTGCACGGGACGCATAGAGAACACCGCTTCCCAATCACTCCACTGTTTCGGTCATTACCTA
>NW_019748865.1:0-212 GCF_002891405.2 Cryptotermes secundus | reverse complement strand
ATACTAATGTTTCGGAGGAATATGCTGCCTCCATCATCAAGTTCGTTCCTAAGTTGGGGGTAATTTCCTTCTAAACTTCTGCAGCCCGCACCTTCGTAGCCATGAAAGTCATGTGCAGAGCTATTCAGAAGCGAGTGCAGGTAACAAAGGAATGTAGAAATTAGTGCGCTTAGTGATGAGATATTCATGGCTAATACTCTTCTGCTAATGTT
>NW_019748864.1:0-211 GCF_002891405.2 Cryptotermes secundus | reverse complement strand
TTGCTAGCTTTGCCTTGCTAGCTTGCTATCTTGTCTTTGCTAGCTTGCTATTTTTGCGTTGTTAGCTTCCTATCTTGCTAGCATTGCGTTGCTAGCTAGCTTGTTTGCGTTGCTAACTTCCTAATTTCACGTTGATAGCTAGCTTGATATGCGTTGCTAGCTTGCCAGATTTACGTTGCTAGATTGCTAGCTTTGCGTTGCTAGCTTGCTA
>NW_019748863.1:0-212 GCF_002891405.2 Cryptotermes secundus | reverse complement strand
TTATGTCTGGCCAGTTGTGTGAGGCATTGGTGGCAATCCCAAACCAATTTTGAAGTCATTTGGTATGTACCAAGTGCTTTCATTGAAGCTTGACTATCTGATAGAATATAGAAATTCCTATTTTTCTATTCTCTATCTAATTTGTCAACTGCGCATTCCTGAATAGCATACACTTCTGCCTGAAATACTGTTGTATACTGACCAAGGACGAA
>NW_019748862.1:0-212 GCF_002891405.2 Cryptotermes secundus | reverse complement strand
GCGCAAATGACATCCATTACTCGACACCGGGATGTCTGCGGTGCCGGAGCACAACTGACGCGTCACTATGGCCATCACGTGGAGCACACACAACAGCAGAATGTTGCCAGGCGCATTTGAATTTACGTGATGGAAGCAACTCCCACAGCACGACAACCAAACGGCGATCCACGTGTTCAGATATCGCAGCGACCACTCCCACGGTCGGCTTT
>NW_019748861.1:0-212 GCF_002891405.2 Cryptotermes secundus | reverse complement strand
GTGTTTTAAGAGCCCAATACATCCATTTACCAATTTAAATCCCTTGACTAGTCTTTTAATGCGTGACAACAGATTCCCTCACTCTCCGCAGGCGAGAGCTGGGATAGTACTTTAAAATTTACCGTGATTTCTTTTACTATTAACCGAATGTCAGGATTGTTCTTAGGGAGAATGATATATCGGATTGCAAGCATTTTTTCCAATTGCTCTTT
>NW_019748860.1:0-212 GCF_002891405.2 Cryptotermes secundus | reverse complement strand
GTGTTTTAAGAGCCCAATACATCCATTTACCAATTTAAATCCCTTAACTAGTCTTTTAATGAGTGACAACAGATTCCCTCACTCTCAGCAGGCGAGAGCTGGGATAGTACTTTAAAAATTACCGTGATTTCTTTCACTATTAACCGAATGTCAGGATCGTTCTTAGCGAGAATGATATATCGGATTGCAAGCATTTTTTCCAATTGCTCTTT
>NW_019748859.1:0-212 GCF_002891405.2 Cryptotermes secundus | reverse complement strand
GATAAGCTTTAACTTTTCGGCTTTTGCGTGATGTTGAGAATATGATACTTGTAATATTATGTTGGTGGTGAATATTAATTTTTCTTGGAATTATTTTTTATTTATTGCCTTTATATAGACTGTCTTATTTTGTATTTGTTTTTTAATTATTTTTGTGTCTTTCTGTCTACTCGTGCTAACTTTGTAATTGGCCACTGTGCTGTTAAATTTGC
>NW_019748858.1:0-212 GCF_002891405.2 Cryptotermes secundus | reverse complement strand
AGAACTGCTCAGCATATTATGGTTCACGGAGTTTCATTAGTGTTCGTAAAAGTCCTCCACTGGACCCTATGCTATGCCAGATCTATCCAATCCAATCTAACCCATCGCGTATTATCTCTGTAAGAACAATTTTATTATTGTCCACCCACTTATGCCTTAGTCTTTACCTTGGTCTCCTTCCTTCTGACTTTCCACAAATATCCTTTATCTTT
>NW_019748857.1:0-212 GCF_002891405.2 Cryptotermes secundus | reverse complement strand
TTCTACCAATACATAAAATGGTCCACACTAAATAAAGAATTCCTTTAAATTTCTGTTAAATACAATAATAATTTATCAATTTTAATAACATTTTCATTCATTCAATGTTATTTAAAAATTTTAAAATAATTTTGAACGAAATAAACTTAAATTAGGAAAATATTTCTGAAATTTTTTTGACAATTTCACGTTAATATAAGGATTTGCACAAA
>NW_019748856.1:0-212 GCF_002891405.2 Cryptotermes secundus | reverse complement strand
CAACTTGTACCGAGGTTAAGAACATACGGAGCCATACTGCAATTTGCCTTCGCGCCTTGATGGACTGGTGCTCAATCAAGTACAGAGACAACTTTACCTTTTGCTTTTTATTGCAATCCTCAGCTATTTTAATTTGTTTTAAAGAAGTATTTCAGTGTTACACGAAAATGAATTTTGCAAACTACAATTATGTATGAAGTACTGAAATCCAG
>NW_019748855.1:0-212 GCF_002891405.2 Cryptotermes secundus | reverse complement strand
AAGTGTATTAATACTCTTTACGATTATGCTATAATTAATTACTAACATTACATTAGCTTTAACAAAACTGGAAAGGTATTTACGAGTAATTTTGTTGGGACTGGGCCCTCGTCTTATAAAAAAGAACTTACTGGGACGCGGACTCATAAAAGTTGAGAACTACTGCCTTAGACCGCTCAGCAACCGTGACCGGCTTCCGAGTATAATAGCGT
>NW_019748854.1:0-212 GCF_002891405.2 Cryptotermes secundus | reverse complement strand
TGAAGGATGTGGTAGGAAGCGGTCATGACGTAATTTATGGTACTATACCGGTAATTTCCTACAAGGACTGACGAAAATAAAGAAAACCCTGCCAGGATTATAGATACTCTCGCTGAGACTTGAACCGGTAACCTCCATAATGCAAATCACAAGCAATTTCCTCTGTCAAAAAAAAAACAATTATTTTATTCTAGTGCTGTGACATGGAATTT
>NW_019748853.1:0-212 GCF_002891405.2 Cryptotermes secundus | reverse complement strand
TGACTGCTGGGCTCCACTCACCCTAGAGGGGGTAGAGTTGAAGCCGATGCCGGTGGAGGTGCTTTGTGCCTCCCTTCCTAATTACCAGGTGAGTTTCCCCCCTACCATAATTGTTCTTCACTTAGTTTTGATTATTGGTTGTTACTCTACAGCAAACACTGTCTTCTCTTTCTCTCCAGTACTGCGGGAGAAAGTCAGTTCTTTCAATATTT
>NW_019748852.1:0-212 GCF_002891405.2 Cryptotermes secundus | reverse complement strand
TTACGTAACAGGCAAACACGGCGCCTAGGCAACAAGGAAGCGAGGCGTTTACCATTGTCCGACTGAGGGTATATACGAGAACTACACAGCCGCCGAAGACACTTGAGTGAGTTGTTATTGTCAGTTAATGTGTAGCAGCCTACGAAGCGAGTTAAACAGTATCTAGGGCTCCACACTATTTTACATCAGCAGAACTGGGAGAACCTTCATCG
>NW_019748851.1:0-212 GCF_002891405.2 Cryptotermes secundus | reverse complement strand
AACTGACCGATAACCATGAAATCTGGCGGAAAAATTATATAACTACATGGAACAGAAACCATATACTCTCTTCAGAATGTCTGCTGTTGGTACATATACATGGAGGGCGCGAGAACATGTGAGATAGAGCGAGACTTAATATTGCAACCTGAAATAATATGTGCAATAAAGAAAGTCGTCTTCTGGGTTTAGACGCCGTGTATTCTTCGTTT
>NW_019748850.1:0-212 GCF_002891405.2 Cryptotermes secundus | reverse complement strand
GTAACAGAAATGAGTACCAGGAATTTTCGTGGGGGATAAAGGACTGCCGGCGCGTAAGGCTGACACCTTTACCGCCATCTGTGAGCCGTTTGTCTAGATAGTGTGGGACCCTCGACCTCTCACAACCCTATGGGTCTTCACGGCCTGGTACAGGGATAGCTGTGTGTGGTGGAGAGAACATGGCTGTTTGTTTCCGATTGCAGATCAGTGTC
>NW_019748849.1:0-212 GCF_002891405.2 Cryptotermes secundus | reverse complement strand
GAGAGTCAGTAGATAGGTCACAAATGGAAGTAAAACAGCTGTAATTGATGTAATAGGTTTACTATGTGTACCACTAGGTAGCAGCAGAGTCCAGCTTCATGATAATTTAGGTAGCAGACGCGCATGCGCATATTCAGAGGCTGGTTTCAACAGCGAAAAGGCGACCGTGCTTAAGGTGTATAATACTGAAGAAAAGAGTTCTGTTGTGCTTT
>NW_019748848.1:0-212 GCF_002891405.2 Cryptotermes secundus | reverse complement strand
TACCAATTGGATAGGAGGTTATGTGGACCCCAGAGCCGGTTTGGACGACTTGGAGAAGAGAAAATGCTTGACCCTACTGGGACTTGAACTCCGACCTCTTCGTCGTCCAGGCCGTAGCCAGTCGCTATACCGGCTCCCAGTATTAACTGTTAGGGCGAAGAAATAAAAGGGGGTGGAAATGCCGATACATGTAGCACGCAGGAGGAGAGTTT
>NW_019748847.1:0-212 GCF_002891405.2 Cryptotermes secundus | reverse complement strand
ACAGCGCAGAGTGTCAACCTAGGAAAACAGTCATTCCGTCTTACCCCAAAATACGATAGAGGCAACAAAACAACTCCAGAGAAACATAAGGTCTGGTTTAAAAGCACTCATTTTATTCATGTCGAATTACCGTTATCCATACAGATAAGCGAATGCATGTAAAAAATTACGACTTACTGTGTAAGTACGCGGTAGCATAGTTGGTTGAGGCA
>NW_019748846.1:0-212 GCF_002891405.2 Cryptotermes secundus | reverse complement strand
CACAGTTTATCTGTGATCTGTTTGTTTATGCATTGGATTTCTTTCCGTTTATCCACATCTCTTTTTGTCCACACAGCATTCCTTTCTTTTTCCACATTTGTTTTTCAGTTTTAAACTCTTATAAAATTCTGTGTGGAAAATCTTTCAAAAGAAGTTTCTTCGATATGAGTTTTAACCCGTTGCCGTGGTTCGTCGTGTATGTTTCGTCAGGG
>NW_019748845.1:0-212 GCF_002891405.2 Cryptotermes secundus | reverse complement strand
GGCCTATTACAGGGATAGCTTTACTTACTTTTTATCCTGTTTCTTCATTAAATTCATGTTTCCAGCTGTTGACCCCATATTTCTGTGAGATACATTTTAATTCATCTGCCCTTGTACACTGGGGCACACAGTAGTGTAGTTGTTTGAGGCATTATGCTACAAGCCGGAAGGTCTCCAGTTCAAGTGCCGATGAGGTCATTGCTTTTTTTTTT
>NW_019748844.1:0-212 GCF_002891405.2 Cryptotermes secundus | reverse complement strand
GAACTCACATATAATTATTGTTCATATATGTGTGTTTGTGTGCTTGCGCAAGCGCGTGTGTGGTGTGTGAATGGAAATATTTTAATTGTTTTCCTGTCATCCTTATGTAAAAGATAAAGGCAAATCTATCCCTGTAACAGGCCGTTGAGGCCAATAAGGTTGTGAGGCGTCGAGGCTCCCACATTTTCTAGTCAGTCGGCTCACAGATGGCG
>NW_019748843.1:0-212 GCF_002891405.2 Cryptotermes secundus | reverse complement strand
GGATTCGAACCCACGATCTCGGCTTTCGAGCGAGCGAAGACAGTGTATGCCTTAGACGCTCGACTACCGTGACCGGCTAAAATATACATTACTAATAACAATTATATTGTATGTTCTTCCACGACGCCACCTTCTTATCACAGAGACCTGGGTTCAGTCGCAGGGTAGTCCATTTTGGATTTCTTATGCACATAACAACAATGAGGCATTTT
>NW_019748842.1:0-212 GCF_002891405.2 Cryptotermes secundus | reverse complement strand
CTGAATATTCTGAAAGAAGTCTACTGTGGCAAGGACCATATATTTCCTTTGTGTATGTTCAAGTTTCGTGGAGTCAGTAATCTCATGCGTTCCAAGCAACAGAAACACACTCAGGCTTAGATCTGCTGCTACTAATGATGAATAACCATCAGTCATATATATGCATATGATGAAATTTTATGACTCAATTAAGATTCAATCCTATGAACATC
>NW_019748841.1:0-211 GCF_002891405.2 Cryptotermes secundus | reverse complement strand
GGGAAAAAGATGACATGTCATCAAAATCCGGGCCCTGGTAATAACATAGGAGAAGAAAGTAAGTAAGTAAATAATAGGAAGTAAGGAAGAAAGGAACAGAAAACAGGATGAATAGAAGGTATGACAATTAGGAGTAATGAGGGTAAAACGGAAGGAAAGTAAGAGATGAGTTCAGGAGATGTCCTCGAGGAGCCGTGTGCCCTTGACGAAC
>NW_019748840.1:0-212 GCF_002891405.2 Cryptotermes secundus | reverse complement strand
AGAAGCAGGTGGCAAGCAGCTCATTTTGCTGACTGCTTCTACAAGTTTTTTACTTGGCTTATCCTTCATCCCTGAAAATAGAGATGATATATTCTTCCAAATGCTGGGATCTCTCAGAACTACATAGCATTGTAACTCAGGAGACTGTACTCTTCATAGTCACTGCTGTGAGACCATCAAATCAATTGTTAAATTGTAAGATTTGAGGTTTT
>NW_019748839.1:0-211 GCF_002891405.2 Cryptotermes secundus | reverse complement strand
GGGCCGTTTTAACCCCCGGAGAACGAACTCTGGCAACATTGGCCGTAGGCAGGGTGGGTCTCAGAGCTGGCCAAAGATAAAGTTCAAGGTAATAGTTATTGCAGTGCTTAATTAATTAAGCACGACGCTTTGAAGATATATGAGGGAGTGGATATATAGATCCACATATTCTTGACCTTGGCACTAGTTGGAGGTAAGTGGTCAGCTTCAC
>NW_019748838.1:0-211 GCF_002891405.2 Cryptotermes secundus | reverse complement strand
GGAACCTTCGGATGCCGGAGAAAGGATTTGGCGCCACGGTCTCGTCTGGAAGACCAGGAGGAACGACGACATCAGTCAGTGCAAACAACGCATCAAGGGCTGTTACGTCGACTTAATGAACTTCTCATGGAAGATATAAACAAAGACTGGACACGTTGGAAGTGTTGACCGCCTCCAAAACGGAAAAGAAGACTCCAAGCAGAGGAGGAAC
>NW_019748837.1:0-212 GCF_002891405.2 Cryptotermes secundus | reverse complement strand
CAGAGTAGGTGTCTCCCGCTCGCCTTAGGGCGTAGACAGATCCAGTTCCCGAAACGTTTTCTAGTTTCTGTAATACCGGACGATGGCGAAAGTCCGAAAACCCACTAATTCTTAGATTTGAATTTATATTTCTTGCCTGAGAGACCACATACGGTTTCTCCCTTACCAACACTGATCGTTAATAACGTTTAGATAAATAATCACAGTTTTTT
>NW_019748836.1:0-212 GCF_002891405.2 Cryptotermes secundus | reverse complement strand
CTCGCCTTTAGAATCATATGAAATTCATAAATGCATGCTGTGGTCAAGAAGTATGGTTTGTTTATGTCATTGCACGTGGCGTATATAGTAGCGTCTGTGCTTTAAAGAGGATGCGTAAACTTCCACATGAAACGCTTTTCGATATGGTGTACACGACTGCTCTTCAGGAATTTTTTTTTTATTTATCATTTATTAGCAATCTGAATTTACAT
>NW_019748835.1:0-212 GCF_002891405.2 Cryptotermes secundus | reverse complement strand
CACGTCTCAGGAAGTGTTCCGTCGGATGCAGGGAGAGCTCAAAGATTGCATACGGCACCACCAGCAGATACTAAGGTGCGTGACCCAAAAATGTGGCTTAAAATGTTAAGTCAGTATAATTCAAAATGTGATTTATGTTTCATGGCTCAGACAATCCATATATTCAATTACACCTCAATGAAATATGGTGAATAAAACTCACTTTTTTTTTT
>NW_019748834.1:0-211 GCF_002891405.2 Cryptotermes secundus | reverse complement strand
TATCCTGAGCCACATAAATACAGTCCATACTACCCCCATCCTATATCCCTAAGCTCCATTTTAATATTATCCATCTATCTATGTATTTGTTTTCCTAGTGCTCTCTCTCCTTCTGGTTTTCCCACCAATATCCTATAAGTACTCTTCTTTGCCCCAATTGTGCCCCTCTCATCCTCCTTGACTTGATCATTCTAATTATACTTGGTGAACA
>NW_019748833.1:0-211 GCF_002891405.2 Cryptotermes secundus | reverse complement strand
ATCTCCTTGTTTTAGACTGTTCTGGATAGGAAATTTATCAGACAATTGTTTACCTATATGGACTGTACTATACATTTCGTTTAAACACTGACCTGTAGCTTAGGGGACACGCGATAGCGTAATTGGTTGAGGGGCTATGTTACAGGCCGTAAGGTCACACGTTCAGGTCCCAATGAGGTCATTGGATTTTTTTCATTTGACCTAATCCTTC
>NW_019748832.1:0-211 GCF_002891405.2 Cryptotermes secundus | reverse complement strand
ATATTATATTATATTATTATGGAATGCGAAGTATTAAATAGATATTAGGAAGATAAGGTGAAAGAAGTAAAACTATCCCTTTAACAGGCCGTGGAGACTCATAGGTTTGTGAGATGTCGATGCTCACATTTTCTTTAGACAGTCGGCTCACAGATGGCGGTAAGATCGTCAGCCTTACGCGCAGGCCACCTTTTACCCTCCAGGAAGATTC
>NW_019748831.1:0-211 GCF_002891405.2 Cryptotermes secundus | reverse complement strand
GTTTTCCTTGTGCTTAATTAATTAAGCACTATGCCAAGAAGACATATGGAGGAGTGGAGGTATAGCGCCACAATCTCGGCACTGGATAGAAACTAAATGGTCAGTTTCACGTCCCTACCGCTTTAACCCCCGAAGAATAAGCCCCCGGTATTCGTTGGGTAGGTGGGCCCCAGTGTCGGTCTGGGTGCTGTGGAGAAGAGAAAAATCTTAC
>NW_019748830.1:0-211 GCF_002891405.2 Cryptotermes secundus | reverse complement strand
AGCTAGGAAGTTAGCAAAGCAAAGCTACCAAGCTAGCAACACAAAGCTAGCAAGCCTGCAACGCAAATCTAGTAATATTGCAACTCAAAGCTAGCAAGTTAGCTACGCAAATATTGCAAGCATGCTAGCAAAGGAAGCCTTCAAGATAGCAGCGGAAACTAACATGCTAGCAACGCAAATCTGTCAAGCTAGCAACACAAAGCTAGCAAGA
>NW_019748829.1:0-211 GCF_002891405.2 Cryptotermes secundus | reverse complement strand
GTATTTTTTCTACAATAGAAAAGAAGTAATAATCTCGTTGGTCAGCGTAATGACAACCAATTACCTGTAGGCGGAAACATTGATCTGCGGAAACCTCGTGTATATCGGACATGTCTCGAAAAGTGGGTAGTGTAACGGAAACGCGGGCTGAATGCATTGGAGTATGAGTAACCTCCTGCTCACGTATGTGTGAATTATTTGCTTCGAATAT
>NW_019748828.1:0-211 GCF_002891405.2 Cryptotermes secundus | reverse complement strand
GGGATGAAGTAGCGGAAGGCTGTAGAAAATTACATAATGAGGAGCTTCATAAGTTGTATTCCTCTTCGAGTAAAATTAGAATAATAAAGACAAGGAGGATGAGATGGGCAGAGCATCTAGCACAAATGGGGAGAAGAGAAATGCATGTAGGATATTTTTGGGGTGGTATGGACTGGATCGATCTGGCTAAGGATAGGGACCAGTAGAGGGC
>NW_019748827.1:0-211 GCF_002891405.2 Cryptotermes secundus | reverse complement strand
GATATCTGGGAGGGGATAGGCATTTCCGATAGTTTTCTCATTGATCTTTCAAAAATCTACGACTATCCTCCATTTCTGTTCCCCATTAGCATCTGCCTTCTTCGGCACCACTAAGAGTGGACTGTTCCAGGGTGATTTACTCTCTTCAATTATTCCGTCTCCTAAAAGTTTATCTACCTGTTTTTCTATCTCCTCTTTCTGGGATTCAGGG
>NW_019748826.1:0-211 GCF_002891405.2 Cryptotermes secundus | reverse complement strand
AACGATTCAAATAGGGAGGCACACAGATACACAGGCAAATAATGACATATTTTCTTTCTTTTCCAATGGCGCCACAGCCCTCATTTGGACCTAGGCCTACCTCCATGAAACCCTCTGTTTCACTTCGGTTTTACTACATCTTAGATATACGGTAGGTCTCCTTGGATGGGTGATCAGCTCGTAGCAAGGCCTCTACCTGTACACAGACACA
>NW_019748825.1:0-211 GCF_002891405.2 Cryptotermes secundus | reverse complement strand
ATTCTCCAACTGAACACTTGCGATTATAGTCCTTATGTTACATCCTCTTTTACGAAAACATGGGTTGGATCTTAAAGACTATCAAAGTCAAAGTCACATTGAGACTGACAGTCAGTCAGTCTGTCTGCCTTGGTGTCGAGCCCCAGCTAGGGCTCATGACCAGATATTTTCTTTTTGTTTTTTCCTTATATGAAAGTTACTGTCCTGTCCA
>NW_019748824.1:0-211 GCF_002891405.2 Cryptotermes secundus | reverse complement strand
TGCAGTTATGCCCTAAAGTCGTGAAACACCCTGTATATGAATAAGTGATAAGAAATTAGTGTATTTTCAAATTGGTTACCGATGCAATCATGAAACAACTTGAAAACTGCATGGAAACTCATAAAGTTTACCTAGAGATGTTTGAGATGTGCTCCATTAGTTACCCTGCAAACATCAATGCAATATGATGCAATCAATGATTTTTTGTTCA
>NW_019748823.1:0-211 GCF_002891405.2 Cryptotermes secundus | reverse complement strand
GTTTGTGACTAACAACAAGGTTATCGTCCCCCATCCTCCCTACTCACTGGGCTTAGCCCAGCTTTGTTTCCCAAACAGAAACTCAAACTGAAGGGACAACATTCTGAAATTATCAAAAGGGCATAACAAGTGGTACTCGACAGCATTAACCTTTAAACACCGGGCTTTTGAAATGGTGGTAAGCTTAAGCTGGCCGGAGTTTATTTAAATG
>NW_019748822.1:0-211 GCF_002891405.2 Cryptotermes secundus | reverse complement strand
TTTGGAAATAAAGTAATTTAATAAGATCTAATCAATCACATATGGTCTGTACTGCCTTATATTAACGTGAAATTATCAAAGAATTTTCGGGAAAAAATTTCATAATATAGGTTAAGTTCCTTCAAAATTTGTTTATAATTCCTTAAATTACTTTGAATGACTAAACATTTTATTACATTTCATTAAATAATATAGTAATTATCAGAAATTT
>NW_019748821.1:0-211 GCF_002891405.2 Cryptotermes secundus | reverse complement strand
GAAATCAGAATTAGCCCAACATGTGTATGAAGAAGGCCACAAAATGTGTTGGAAAGAAGCAAAGGTCTTGCAGATTGAACCACACACCACAGAGGAAATACAAGGAATCTGCCATCTAGACTCCAGTTATCACAGCAGAAGGCAAAAACTACAATTGCATCCAGTGTAGATTAAGCGGGAAAATTAGTGTTTTTTATGTTGATACCGTACA
>NW_019748820.1:0-211 GCF_002891405.2 Cryptotermes secundus | reverse complement strand
GCTATGGTGTGGCCTTATGCAGTTAGTTAGTACACTTCAGAGCACAGTGAAAAGTGGCTAGTTTTATCAACTGCGATTACAAAGAAAAAACTAGTCGATAAAGAAAGTTCTGTTCTCATTTCAGTTACAACAATGTTTCTAAGTTCTTGTTCCAGGCTATGAAAGTCATGTTCTCATATGCCTATTGGCCCATATGACCAAGAATATATCA
>NW_019748819.1:0-211 GCF_002891405.2 Cryptotermes secundus | reverse complement strand
GGTACAGAGAAATAAAATGTTTATGGGACCATAAAGATGCATTTTTTAATCACATTTAAGAAAGAACGATGCCCGGGAAGAAAGTGGCAATCTTCGTATTTCGGTGTGGGTTGCAAGGCATCCGAAGCCAAGAAAAAACTGGATTCATTGTCATTGTTCAGGCATAAACGGTTAAAAAGGAATAGCAGAAAAATGAGAAGCGGACATTACA
>NW_019748818.1:0-211 GCF_002891405.2 Cryptotermes secundus | reverse complement strand
TGCTGAAAGCATAATACGGCAACTTTCTACGATGACGTAGAGATTACGTCACTATCCCTGATGATGACGTGAACATAGCTTGCAGCGATTCTGGGAAAGCAGGTAGCTCTGTACTCACGAAACGTCGCAGCTCGTGGGCTAGTAAAAGAAAGGAGACAGTTACAGTAGTGCAGATGCAATTTCGCGATGTTGAATGTCCGCAGGCAGCTCA
>NW_019748817.1:0-211 GCF_002891405.2 Cryptotermes secundus | reverse complement strand
GTGGGATTTGGACTTACACACGTGATCAACGAGATTCGAACTCGACACGCGACAGTATATATATATATCCGAGACTTTCCTATTTTCAATGTCTGTTCTCTTTGTAAAAATTGCCCCTCTGCTATATGCGCTTCTGCTGCTAATGTTTTCTGTAGAAACGTTGACTTCTTTGGATCAAAAACTCTGTTGATGAAACATATCTTATACTGAA
>NW_019748816.1:0-211 GCF_002891405.2 Cryptotermes secundus | reverse complement strand
GTTGAAGGCGAAATGTCAACGCAAAGGGAAATGCAAGCAGGGGTGGCACAAGGTTCTGTCCTTTCACCCACTCTTTTCAATATATATATTAATGATGCCCTCCAAACCCATGGTATTCATTTGGTCCTTTTTGCGGACGACACGCGTCTATTTGCGACAGATCGCGAAGAGGGTTTTATTGTTAGAAAACTCCAACGCGGTCTCAGCTCAA
>NW_019748815.1:0-211 GCF_002891405.2 Cryptotermes secundus | reverse complement strand
CAGATGCTTCATTTGGGCTCCCCTGTTCATGCAATTGATATCTAAGTAGCTGGAAGGTTATACGTACATCCACTGCAGGATTCAGTTGAACTGTGAGGTTTATTTGGAAGGTATGGGATGATATCTTCATTGACAGTCTTGGAGATACAGGATTTAATAATTTTTGAATACCTATCTTCGGATATTTATCTTGTGTTGTCAGATTTCGAAA
>NW_019748814.1:0-211 GCF_002891405.2 Cryptotermes secundus | reverse complement strand
TGTTGTTACTTCGAATGACTATTTTTGTGGTAGTAAGCAGCAACAGCAACAGCAGCAGCAGCAGTAGTACCGCAATATGATCTCAAAAGAAAAGATACCTCACACGAGCCTAAATGCGATGTTTCAACATTGTTATGGTTATGTTTTACAACGAGGAGCCGGAATAGCTCAGTCGGTATAGCGATGGGCGACGGGCTGGACGATCGAAGAA
>NW_019748813.1:0-211 GCF_002891405.2 Cryptotermes secundus | reverse complement strand
GCTAGCAAGGTAGCATCGCAAAGCTAGCAAGCTAGAAACGCAAAAAAAGCAAGCAAGCAACGCAAAGCTAGGAATCTAGCAAGGCAAACTGCCAAGTTAGCAACTCAAATCTAGCAAACAATAAACGAAAAGAAAGCAAGCAAGTAAGCAATTCAAATCTAGCAAAATAGCAAAGCAAAGCTATCAAGTTAAGAAGCAAAAATAGCAACGT
>NW_019748812.1:0-211 GCF_002891405.2 Cryptotermes secundus | reverse complement strand
TTCTGTGGTCTTCCTTATGCAACAATAGAACTGTGATTTCTGTGTTGTCTGTGCCGAGGCAACATGAGGAGTGCTGTGAGCTGTAAGTTTAGAGCAAATTGGAACTAGAAGTGAGTGAGTGACAGAGTCCCGAGTTCTGAGTTCTGAGTTCTTGGTAGGAGACAGCCATAAAAAGTTTGTCGACTTGTGAAGATTTGAAGTGTGTTTAGAA
>NW_019748811.1:0-211 GCF_002891405.2 Cryptotermes secundus | reverse complement strand
GGCCGTGCTTCAGCTCCAGAGCACGTTTTACCTGTTGAGGGCCTCATGGGTGTAACTTCGAGCCCTGGTGGGGGGCCTTCAACTTCTTGTCCATCTAGGTCTTCTTCACCTTGGCGTTCTTCACTTTTGGTCACTGCATATATCTGTGTCACCTGGAATAAATGAAATACTTAAATAATATTGTTAAGCGGCCTCTGTAGTCTAGAGGTAA
>NW_019748810.1:0-211 GCF_002891405.2 Cryptotermes secundus | reverse complement strand
TTTTTTGTTTGTCCTTTGATACGAAAACGAAAAGATGTAGACTTCTGGAATCAGCAAAGGTTTCCGCAACAATGAATAAGCACACAGTAACAGAGGAACTTTTGGAGGTGATGATTCTATTCGGTTCTTCTGGAAGTTGAAAAGGGAGGACACGTGAGAACGCTCAGTTGAGTTGAGTTGAGGGTTCAGCTATGGAGTCTTATTAAACAGC
>NW_019748809.1:0-211 GCF_002891405.2 Cryptotermes secundus | reverse complement strand
CTGCTATGAAGGAGAGACCTTGCAACGAGCTGATCACCTTGCCAAAGTAAGAATGATCAATACACTGATAAATCAGTCACAACTGCTCCAAGAAGGGCGCGAGAGGTAAGAAAATGTTGCAACTAAAAGGGGTCGTTAATTACCCTAATACAAGTTCATTTACACAGACACTGATAAAACAGCATATTTGCAGACTATGTACGAGAATAAC
>NW_019748808.1:0-211 GCF_002891405.2 Cryptotermes secundus | reverse complement strand
TTCGACAAGGTGTTCTCGCAGCGGTACGCGAAGAGCTACTTAAAAAGGTAGATTGCGACTCTGATAAAAGACTGACTTGACTGACCGTCAGTCACAATATGACTTTGACAGAATAGTTCAGATCCAACGAGAGATAAGAGAAGAACCAAGGGCGAAGACGCTCCAACGAGAATAGCGGCGCAAGAGAATAACCGCTGAAGAGGAAACGCGA
>NW_019748807.1:0-211 GCF_002891405.2 Cryptotermes secundus | reverse complement strand
GGCCGCTGCTAGGGAACGGCTCGGTAAACATATTCCCATGGAAATGGTTAGCATATGAGAATGAATGGTGTTTTCTGCATGGGCCATTCTGATGAGTTATGAGGAAGACAGTTGGGGCAGCCAAGTCAGTTCTGTATGGGGGTCTGTGAAGGAAAGCAGTTGGGAGCTGCTGTTCAGAGAGGACTTGAGCCCAGAAGCCCCCTCCCTCCTA
>NW_019748806.1:0-211 GCF_002891405.2 Cryptotermes secundus | reverse complement strand
TCACAATGTGAAACAACGATAACATCCCCTAAAACTTATACATCCCCTCGGAAAATTGTATGGCCCTTAGTGCCAAAGGAAGTGTTTCCGGACATTGGTGTATGAACAAAATATGACCACGTTGAACCCATCTACAATAGAGCACTGTGCTCGCGGTGCAAGGGCCAAGAGGATCCCCCCTTGTACATTCATTCATTCATTCATTCATCTA
>NW_019748805.1:0-211 GCF_002891405.2 Cryptotermes secundus | reverse complement strand
TTCTTGCCGAGCTTAGCTGAACTGCCAACCCTCAACTAATAACTCTAAAACTCAATTGACCTTGCTTTTAACGTTTCGGCACAAACACATAGAAAACACTGTTTCCATTGTTGTAGTCCATCAATACCTCGACCTTTGCATGCATATCCATTGCCATGGGAAGCTGTTTACCGAGCGAGAGGTTGCCTAGCAATAACTCAGATATTGTTGA
>NW_019748804.1:0-211 GCF_002891405.2 Cryptotermes secundus | reverse complement strand
GCAGTACTAGTAAGATTGGATACAATAATATTAATTATATTAAAAAATTTGGGGTAAAAGTACAATAAATACTATATAAAACGAAAGTTATAGTATAAAAGAAGATTAAAATTATTCAAGTGATGCTTTACCTCAAGTCAGTCATTGGTTTTTGTGTTTTTGTTCTGTTCCCACGGATAAATTGGAATATTCTATATTTTGTGTATATATA
>NW_019748803.1:0-211 GCF_002891405.2 Cryptotermes secundus | reverse complement strand
TTTATATTATGTTGAAATCGAGAAGGAGTTATTGGTTAAAATTTTTTGAATTTGGTTAAGAAGTTCAAATTTAGGTGAGTATTATTTAAAGAATCATAAAATCCTTCAAAATTTGATTATAATAGAATAATAAATAAATATCGGTAAAATTATTGAATAGTTTTTAATAAATTAAAGTGGAATCTTTCACAATTTGTTGAAATTCTTTATA
>NW_019748802.1:0-211 GCF_002891405.2 Cryptotermes secundus | reverse complement strand
GGAACAAAGGTTTCAACCTTCTATTTTCTGATAATTTAATCCATTTCCTTGTTACAACAGGAGGCAAAATTTTACATTTATGGAGAATTTTTTACTATATTTTAACGTTATTTATTGCTTTAACTTGGTCAGAAAGAGGATAAGAAGGGAAATTGTATTTATTTTATTCAACTTTCTTCCGTTTTCTTCTATTCTATTATATCCCATTCTA
>NW_019748801.1:0-211 GCF_002891405.2 Cryptotermes secundus | reverse complement strand
AATTTTATACATAACGTCATATTTCGATTTATATTCCATGTTACGGCAGTCCTATATTACGTTACGTTAAACAGCAGCTTCGTAAATGACGTCAATCTTAGTATGAAAAATCAACTACTGCGCATCCACCTGTAACTCAGGGGTACAATTCGCTGACGTTATGTTAGGTTAGGTTAGGTTTGCGCAGTAGACTAATGCGCATCCATCTGTA
>NW_019748800.1:0-211 GCF_002891405.2 Cryptotermes secundus | reverse complement strand
TATATGTTTGCACTCAAGGAGGACACAGTTACTATCACTGGCTGGCTATGGTGTAAATCAAACAGCTTTTTCTTACCAACTGAGAAGGATATAACCACAGTAACCATTAAACATAGGATGTAATGATAAATATATAGAAGAGGGAGTAAACACAAAACTCCTTGCTTTGCAAATTGATAATCATTTAAACTGGAAAAACCATATTGATCAG
>NW_019748799.1:0-211 GCF_002891405.2 Cryptotermes secundus | reverse complement strand
GTTCGTAGCATAGACACTATACCGAATGAGCTATCCCAGCTCCTATATTAATTATTGATTATTTGGTAAGGATTTGTAAGTGGTCGTGGGTTAACAGAAGTTAATATTCCAGAATTTGCCTGAAGGGATTCAGGAAAAATCAGAAAGAGCCTCTGTCAGTATAACTGGTGCCTTGGCCGAGATTCGAACCGTAAACCACCTGAATAAAATC
>NW_019748798.1:0-211 GCF_002891405.2 Cryptotermes secundus | reverse complement strand
GAATCAGCCCATGTGGCATGTTTAGTGAATCCAATCAGGCAGCCCAGTTTCGATAGTTCTACTATATAGATTTCCCTTATCAGAAATGAGGTTAGCAACTCATAGGGAAGGTCAGTGTGATCTGACAGATTCTTCATGGATTTTCTGTATGATTTTAATCCTGGGTTTCACTCCCCACCCCCTTCCTCACAGAAGGCACTGTTGGTAGGTA
>NW_019748797.1:0-211 GCF_002891405.2 Cryptotermes secundus | reverse complement strand
TGAATTTTCCTTTTAGCTGTTGTCAATGACTCACAATGAACTCACCGGAATTACTATTGCTCCATTTAATTATTATGAAGAACTTATTAATTATGTTCAGATTCTCTCCATGTTCAATTTATCGGGCATATGGTCTGAAGATTTCCCGGAGGCCGCAGCTAATGACATCCTCTCGAGCTGTCGGACTGCCAACAAAATGGCACGACTGGTA
>NW_019748796.1:0-211 GCF_002891405.2 Cryptotermes secundus | reverse complement strand
AACCAATGCTGCTAAGCTTGCAACGCAAAGATGGCAAGCTAGAAATGCAAAGCTAGCAAGCTAGCAAATCAAAGTTAGCAAGCTAGAAACGCATAGCTAGCAAGCTGGCAACGTAAAGCTAGCAAGCTAGCAACGAAATTCTAGAAATTTAGCAAGCTAGAAACGAAAAGTTACAAGCTAGCAACGCAAAAGTAGCAAGCTATCAACGCGT
>NW_019748795.1:0-211 GCF_002891405.2 Cryptotermes secundus | reverse complement strand
GGAGAAGACGAATGCATATAGGATATAGTTGGGAAAGCCAGAAAGAAAGAGACTACTGGGAGGACGTAGACGTAGATGGGTGGATAATATTAAAATGGATCTTACAGAAATGGGATGAGTTAGTATGGACTGGATTGATGTGGTTCAGGATAGAGACCATTGGAAAGCTCTTGTGAACACGGTAATGAATTTTCGACTTCCATAAAATGCT
>NW_019748794.1:0-211 GCF_002891405.2 Cryptotermes secundus | reverse complement strand
GTTGGTTGAGGCACTCTGCTACAAGCCGGAAGGTCGCGGGATCCAATCCCGATGAGGACATTTAAATTTTTTTCAATTGTCCTAGTCCTTCCAGCAGCATTATGGCCTTGGGTTCGACTCAGCCTCTAACAGAAAAGAGCACGAGGAATATTCTTGGAATGTTCTTGGGGTAAAGGGCGGCCGGCTCGTAAGGCTGACAACCTCACCGCCG
>NW_019748793.1:0-211 GCF_002891405.2 Cryptotermes secundus | reverse complement strand
TCTTGCTAGCTTTGCTTTGCTAGCATTCTAGCTTTGCGTATCTTACTTGTTTTCTTGCTTTGGGTTCTATGCTTGCTTGCTTGATTTGTGTTTCTTGTTTGCTTTCCGTTTGCTAGCTTTCCGTTGTGGTCTTGCTAGCTTAGCTTTGCTAGCTTGCTAATTTTGGGTGGCTAGCTTGCTAGCTTTGCGTTGTTACCTTGCTACATTTGCG
>NW_019748792.1:0-211 GCF_002891405.2 Cryptotermes secundus | reverse complement strand
TCATGTTGTCTTTGAAATCGTCGGACTTGGATGTTTTATAACACCCGACCGTGTTTCCCTCCAGAGGGACGACCCGATATTTTTCTCTTGTGTGGGGTACAGTTTTGCATTTTTGGAACCTGATTTTTAGAATGATTTCATTTTTTGCAACTTCTTCTTTTGGCATAAAAAAGTAAACTATCCCTGGGATATTTTCTGTGCAGAATATTTA
>NW_019748791.1:0-211 GCF_002891405.2 Cryptotermes secundus | reverse complement strand
TTGGCGGGACTGTTCCATCTAGTATTTTCTCTTGACCGCACCTCAACCATTAACAGCCAGATGACGGAGAATGAAGAGGTACATGAGATCACTGAAATTCGCAGTGCAAAGGCCAGATTATTATGGTCCAGCCCTCAAGCATTCATTCAAGGAGAATGAATACAGTAGCAGCGCACACGAAGAGATGTAGGAGTGTATTTCTGTAGTTCCG
>NW_019748790.1:0-211 GCF_002891405.2 Cryptotermes secundus | reverse complement strand
TAAGTCTGTGTGTCTGTATGTGTATCCCTCCTATTGGTAGAGGGCAATGGCTAGGAAAATTGCATCACTCTTTTAATTGCTAAGCAACGGTTCGGTAAACATATTGCGGCAACAACGAATACACGTAACAATAGAAGAATTGTTGGACGCATGTGTCTATGGGCGCTGTCCGTGTATCCCCGTATCGTTGCTAGGTAACAACTCGGTAAAA
>NW_019748789.1:0-211 GCF_002891405.2 Cryptotermes secundus | reverse complement strand
TTGTTACACACTTGCTATCTCACACATCAGGGATTCCCAAACTTCACTATCAGTCTGGCCGCGCAGGTTTAGAGGGCTGTGGCAGCGTACGACATCACTGGCTTCGAATAATGTGACGTATAGACCAGTTGCAAAACAGTGATTCTGTAAACGACTGCCGTTTCTGGACAGCGGCTCAGTAAACACGCTCCCACGGCAACGAATACACACG
>NW_019748788.1:0-211 GCF_002891405.2 Cryptotermes secundus | reverse complement strand
GCATGCTTTGCGTTGCTAGCTTGCTAGTTTTGTGTTGCTAGCTTGGTAACTTTGCGTTCCTAGCTTGCTAATTTTGCTTTGCTGTTTTACCAACTTTGCGTTGTTAGTTTGCTGGCTTGCTAGATATGCTTTGCTAGCTTGCCAAAATTTCGTTGCCATCTTGCTACCTTTCCGTTGCTAGCTTGCTAGCTTGCTAGCATTGAATTGCTAG
>NW_019748787.1:0-211 GCF_002891405.2 Cryptotermes secundus | reverse complement strand
GCTAGCTTTGCGTTGCTAACTTGCTAGATTTGCGTGGCTAGCTTGTTGGCTATGCTTTGCTAGCTTGGTAGCTTTGCGTTGCTGGCGTTCTTGCTTTAGGTTTCTTGCTTTCTAGCTTTCCGTTTTTCGCTTGCTAGATATTCGTTGCTCTCTAGCTTGCATTGGTTTGCTAGCTTGTTAGATTTGCGTTGCTAGCTTGCTAGCTTTGCGT
>NW_019748786.1:0-211 GCF_002891405.2 Cryptotermes secundus | reverse complement strand
CGGCAACAGATCCTGTTTCCGAAACGTCGTGTTTTCTGGTCTCTAGAATACCGGGTGATGGAAAAAGTCCAAAAACAATAATCTGACTGGATTCTTATTGTTGAAATGTGAGTTTTTTACTATTTCGTATTTCTTCAGCATGTTTAATCCAACAAAAACCAGTCTCAAGTCAAAGTCAAGGTCACATTGCGACTGACGGTCAGTCAAGCAG
>NW_019748785.1:0-211 GCF_002891405.2 Cryptotermes secundus | reverse complement strand
TAATTCCCGGAATGACCCTGTGAAACCAAAATTTGCTTATCTGTGTACTAGCGGCTGCTATCGCCTTCGAATACTCTCCTTGTGAAGCTATTCACTTCGTGAGACGATAGTACCACTGCCGGAAACAGTCTTGAAAATCTTTTTCCGGAATACCTCGCAGTAACGTTGTCACGTTGCATTGGATGTTAGGAATGTCAGCAGATCTTTGTCC
>NW_019748784.1:0-211 GCF_002891405.2 Cryptotermes secundus | reverse complement strand
CGTCTCACATATATCTCTCTCATGAATGGTATTGTTTCCATTGATGAACATGAAATGTAAAAGTGGGTCCATTTTAATTGGCAACTGAATGAGGACATGCATTCAGACCCCACCTGATGAAGATCGCTGCAGATTCGAATGTGTAGTGGGAATGGAAAGTAAAAGTGAGTACTGGTACCTAAATGTCGGCCTTATAATAAGTCAGCTGTCG
>NW_019748783.1:0-211 GCF_002891405.2 Cryptotermes secundus | reverse complement strand
TTATACCGTAAAGCAGAAAATTGTAGAAATACTTTTCCTTTCATCTGAGTATTCATACAGTGTAATTTTGTTATTTCTCTCAGTGACCATCAACCACGATAAGGTACACCAGATTCTTGCAAAATTTTCAGAAATTGATCAGCTGTTTTCGACAAAGGAATATGGAAATCAGATTTATAAGAACACCCGGTTATTTATAATAGTTCAAATT
>NW_019748782.1:0-211 GCF_002891405.2 Cryptotermes secundus | reverse complement strand
GCAAAAATAGCAATCTTGCAACGCAAATCTAGCAAGCTTGCAACGAAAACAAGCAAGCTAGCAACGCAAAGATAGCAAGCTAGAAACCAAAGCTAGTAAGCTAGCAACGAAAAGCTAGAAAACTAGCAACGCAAAACATGGAAGATAGCAACGCAAATTTAGCAAGGTAGGAAGCTATCAACGTAAAAGATAGGAAGTTAACAACGCACAG
>NW_019748781.1:0-211 GCF_002891405.2 Cryptotermes secundus | reverse complement strand
GGATACCAGGGTATTTTGTGCTGGGATAGAAGGATCAGGTCTTGAGGCATACAGTGGTGTCGTGTGTTAAACGATTATATCAGTTATATTAATATTCATAATTGTATTATCTTAGTATATTATTATATCATTATATTATGTATTATATTATTATTATTCTTATTTATTATTATAAAGTATTTGACTTGTCCTATATCATGTATAATGATCC
>NW_019748780.1:0-211 GCF_002891405.2 Cryptotermes secundus | reverse complement strand
GGCTTCTGACCCATTTTTATTTGACTGCCCCTCATACATACTGTATGCTACGTTTCCACATAGTTTCACCATTGTTGAGGCACTTGTTGTAGTAGGGCACCAGTTTTTGTATCCCTGCATCGTACAGTCATGCTGCCTGTGATGCAAACCACATGTTAAGAGCTTTTTTGACCTTGTTGTGGAACTGCCAGCCACCAAGGAAAGTTTTCAG
>NW_019748779.1:0-211 GCF_002891405.2 Cryptotermes secundus | reverse complement strand
TTGTTATTCCTTCATAAACTAATTAGTTTCTTTATGAGGGAATATATTAAATTTTTTTCTCCCAATTTCAGTGGTTGGAATGGTCTTATTATCAGGAAATTCTCTACGAAAGGCCTTTTAAGAATGAAATGGCCTTACCTCTCACTTCTTGATGCAAGTTCAAATTTTCAGTAATTGTCAGAAAATATGATTGAGGGCACCATTTATAAGT
>NW_019748778.1:0-211 GCF_002891405.2 Cryptotermes secundus | reverse complement strand
TGGAAGTGGTGCCTTTTGAAGTTCCTTCGTGAAATGTGGCTCCAGTAAGATGGCGCCCCGGCATACTGCATTAATGTGGCCCGTGAGTACTTGGATGAAACCTTTGACAACAGATGGATTGGAGGTAGAGGCCCAATATCCTGGACCCTCGTTCCTCTGACTTGACTCCACTGGAT
Organism: Cryptotermes secundus; assembly: GCF_002891405.2. Taxonomy (NCBI): domain Eukaryota; kingdom Metazoa; phylum Arthropoda; class Insecta; order Blattodea; family Kalotermitidae; genus Cryptotermes; species Cryptotermes secundus. The sequence goes on along the minus strand of NW_019748778.1, from coordinate 35 downwards.
TTCTTTCTGTGGGGGTACATGCAAAGCCTGGTGTA
>NW_019748777.1:0-211 GCF_002891405.2 Cryptotermes secundus | reverse complement strand
CGTCCAGTTGAAGGGAATTTACAGTGACAGATTTGTCAAAATCCGCTTTTGAGTACAAGCCAATAAGGACACAGCGACAGCAAGGCCTATCTAAAAACTAATACGGAGCTGAAGAGGCTTGAGCCCGGAATGGAGAATACAGAAGAAGAAAATTCCTTTGTGTAAAAAAAAAGCGAAGGTATCCCTGTAACAGGCCGTGGAGGCCCATAGG
>NW_019748776.1:0-211 GCF_002891405.2 Cryptotermes secundus | reverse complement strand
TCGAGCAGGCGAAGACATTTCATGCCTTAGACTGCGGGGTCACAGGGATGGGTAATGAAGTATCAGAAATTCATAAAGAATTTTAGTTAGAATATCTGATAAGAAATACCTTGACAGACATAAGCTGAGACCTTCTGAATTACTATCAACTTCTGAAGACCTGATATGTCCTCTTGATATAATTATTGCTTCATACGTTGCTGTGCAGGAG
>NW_019748775.1:0-211 GCF_002891405.2 Cryptotermes secundus | reverse complement strand
TAGCAAGCAAGGAACTCAAAAACAAGCAAGCAAGCAAGCAACGCAAAGCTAGCAAGCTTGCAAAGAAAAATATAGCAAGCTAGCGACGAAAGTTAGCAAGCAATAAACGCAAGGGAAGCAAGCAAACAAGCAACACAAAACTAGCTGGTTAGCAACGCAAAGCTATCAAGCTAGCAACGGAAACCTTGAAAACTATCAACTGAAAGCTAGC
>NW_019748774.1:0-211 GCF_002891405.2 Cryptotermes secundus | reverse complement strand
CAAGATTGCTTTACGTTTTTTGCATTCTAGCTTGCTTGATAGGCGTTGCTAGCTTTGCGTTGCTGGCTTTGCGTTGCTAGCTTACTAGCTTTGAGTTGCTAACTTGCTAGCATTGCGCTGCTAGCTTGCTAGCCTGGCGTTGATGGCTTGCTAACTTTGAATTGCTAGCTTGCTAGACTTGCGTTGCTAGCTTGCAATTTTTGGGTTACTA
>NW_019748773.1:0-211 GCF_002891405.2 Cryptotermes secundus | reverse complement strand
AAGCAAGAAAGGAAGTAACGCAAAGCTGGAAAACTAGCAACGAACTGCTGGCAATCTAGCAACGCACTGCTGGCAAGATAGAAACGCAAATCTGGCAAGCCAGCAACGCAAAGATAGCATGCGAGTTTGCAAGCAAGAAGCGCAAAAAAAGCAAGCAACGTAAAGTTAAGAAGCTAGCAACTCAAAGCTAGCAAGCTAGCAACGCAAATCT
>NW_019748772.1:0-211 GCF_002891405.2 Cryptotermes secundus | reverse complement strand
CTTCCCAGCCAAATCTCTGTAGTGTATTCCTCACAGAGTTGGCAGCGTGGAGGCGCGCATTATCATGAAGAAGGAAAATACTATTCGATAGCATTCCAGGACGTTGTGACTTTATAGCAGGTGTCTGTTTCTGCAAAGTGCATTCATAGCGCTGTGCACTGATTGCGGCCCCATGCCCGAGAAATTCGACAAGCAGAGGGCCCTTGCAGTC
>NW_019748771.1:0-211 GCF_002891405.2 Cryptotermes secundus | reverse complement strand
CTCGGTCATCCAACCCGCAGCCAGCCGCTATGCCGACTGCGCTGTCCCGGTTTCTAATATTGTTTCGGAAATTGTCAATTTTGTCGGGTATATCTGATATACACCTCTCGAAAATTGGCTATTCACCCATCTACTGAACAATAAATCATTATATGTTCTCAGTTCCATATAAATATTAATTTTATAGACCTTATAGCTTGCAGTTTAGTAG
>NW_019748770.1:0-211 GCF_002891405.2 Cryptotermes secundus | reverse complement strand
GACTGTTATATCCTGCACTCGGACTGAATAGGGAACACCTTGTCTAAGGATCTAGTTTCGCCCGGGGCTATGCAAATGAATCTCTTGTTGCCGCGGGAATATATTTTTACTGCTTCTGTTGGGTAGTCAGTTTCCTAGGTAGCATGCGTTCTCATTGTCCGTTGCGCAGCGGTGGATGTCCTATAGTCCGGCTTTCAGGCAGCATATTGAA
>NW_019748769.1:0-211 GCF_002891405.2 Cryptotermes secundus | reverse complement strand
CTGTCTCCGTCTTCAGGTAGAACCTATTCAGTTGGGCCCAATCGATATGGCTAGTCCTTATCTCCAGACCTGAAGATGGAGACAGAATCTACTCTCCAAAACGTTGTTTGGAAATATTAACAGGAATGTGTTTTTAGATAAATGTTCAAAAACATAATATTTGTACTAATGGACCATCTTCACAAACTTTTTGATCTTATTCACATGTTAG
>NW_019748768.1:0-211 GCF_002891405.2 Cryptotermes secundus | reverse complement strand
GATATGGACCCGTAGTGGCACGCTAAGGAGTCTGGAGGACTGAGACATTGAGAACCACCGGCGGAGCTAAATGTAGGTCATGGGTAAATCATTGAGATGGATATTGTGTTGCTACTCACGACTAGGCGCAAGTACTCTTACTCTTCCTAGAGAGAGCGAGAGGGACGGGGCGGGATGCTGAGCCATGCAGTGGCTCCGGTATGACGTCATG
>NW_019748767.1:0-211 GCF_002891405.2 Cryptotermes secundus | reverse complement strand
TCTGTATCTCTCTTCTCCAAAACGTAAGAGTAAAATATACAAAGCCATAATTTTGCCCGTAGTTTTGTATGGGTGTGATATTTGGACTTAAATATTAAGGGGAAGAAGTTCTGATGGAATAGGAGGTTGAGAAAATGGAATAGTGACTTGTACTTTTCACCAAATACGTGTATAATACGAACGATAAAGTCAAGGTGAATGAGATGGGCGG
>NW_019748766.1:0-211 GCF_002891405.2 Cryptotermes secundus | reverse complement strand
GAACCCCCGTCTCTCGGTCGTCCATTCCGTCACTGTACTGACTGAATTGTCGCCGTGGGACCATACAGGTTTCTAGAATCTGGCGAAGTTAAAATGTCTGGGAACTGCAACAGCAAATCAAAATTGCATTCGCCAATAAATTAAGAACAGGCTAAATTCCGTGATAACTCATTACGACTCAGTGCAGGATCATCTTCTCGTCCCCAGAAGC
>NW_019748765.1:0-211 GCF_002891405.2 Cryptotermes secundus | reverse complement strand
TTGCTAGCTTTGCGTTTCTTGATTTTTAGCTTTGCGTTGCTAGCTTGCTAGCTTTGCTTTGCTATCTTTGGTAGCTTTGCGTTGCTAGTATGCTAGCTTTGCGATATAGCTTGAGATCTTATCAATATTAGCTTGCTATCTTTGCGTTTCTAGCTTTATAGCTTTTCAATGTTAGCTTGTTAGCTTTGCGTTGCAAGCTTCCTAGCTTTGC
>NW_019748764.1:0-211 GCF_002891405.2 Cryptotermes secundus | reverse complement strand
TGTTACTATGTCATCCAAATAGATCAGTGCCTTCGTTCCAATTCACCCACTTAGTACATTTGTCATTAGGCGTTCGAACGTGGCCGGAGCCGAGCAAATTCCCATTTGCATATTGCTAAACTGAAAATGGCCGTTCGGTGTCGAAAACGCCATCTTTGATCTTTCCTCTTCTCTTAATGGGACTTGGTGGAACCCATTAGCTAGATCAAGG
>NW_019748763.1:0-211 GCF_002891405.2 Cryptotermes secundus | reverse complement strand
CTCTCGGGCTCTCAGAGGTGTTTTAGAGATCTCAGTCTTCATGGATCGGTCCATATGTTGGAGCTGAAGATGGCCCGTAACATGGGATTTTAACTTAACATTGACACAGATGATCAACCGAGAAGACTTGAGCGTATGTATGCGCCGTGAAAGCTTTAACTCTGAGAGAAAGAAACACACTGCAGATGAAAGAGTACACAACAGGAAGAGG
>NW_019748762.1:0-211 GCF_002891405.2 Cryptotermes secundus | reverse complement strand
TCTTTCGTTGCGGTCGCCATTTTCCTTTGGTTATTCCCTTAATACAATTTCGTATAAATTTTCCTAGATACTGGCTGGGCTTTCGGGCGAGATGCCCGCAGTGTCGAACTGCGACCACGACGGAGGTCCCTGCAGACCTCGCTATGTCGCCCGATCCCCTGCCTGTGGGGTCGTTCTCCCTCCGGTTCGATCCCAGATCAACGGAGTCCTT
>NW_019748761.1:0-211 GCF_002891405.2 Cryptotermes secundus | reverse complement strand
CTGAACTAACTGATTTCTAACTGCCTAAACCTCAACTCGACAGCACTCCACTAACTCATAGGCTGGAGGCCATCTCACACCAACCTCCTACTCTTCTAACTGTCGTGTCAGGTCTCTCTCGTTAACGCAGCTACTCTTCATTATATAGTCTCAGCATGGACAGCATAGAAAACAGAGTTCCTCGTTGTTGTAGTTCAATTGTACCCGTGGG
>NW_019748760.1:0-211 GCF_002891405.2 Cryptotermes secundus | reverse complement strand
ACTTTCGTCACCAGTGACAACCTTCGAAAGAAAGTGTGGATCCTCGTCAAGCTGTTGTTGAAGTTCCCTACAGACTACAAAGCGATGCTGTTTTTGTTCATTTTGCAGCAGTCGTGACACGAACTTCGCCGCAATCCTTCTCATGTTCAGTTCCTCTGACAAAATACATTGACATGTACCATAACTTAGTCCCAAGGTGTTACAGAGGTCT
>NW_019748759.1:0-211 GCF_002891405.2 Cryptotermes secundus | reverse complement strand
GGACCGAAGAGGGGTAGGATAATATGAAAACTACATAATGAGGAGCTTCTTTACAACGTGTGTTGTTCTCTAGTCAAGGAGAATGGGATGGGGAGGGCATGTAGCGCGCATGGGAGAGAAGTGTATTCTTACAGGATTCTGGTGGGAAAGTCAGAAGAAAAGAGACAACTAGGAAGGCCTAGATGTTGGAGAGACGATAATATTAAAATGG
>NW_019748758.1:0-211 GCF_002891405.2 Cryptotermes secundus | reverse complement strand
ATCTCTGCAAGGTGAGACACTGAAAACAGTGGTTGTGGCATTTTGTCGCCACACTTGGCACATTAGTGATTCATATTGGTGGAGTCCTTGGGTAGCCCAAGTTACCCTGATAAGGTTTCTGTAGTTCTCTTATTAATCAAGAACAATGTAATTTGAGCATTTGACGTGGTTCATCCTGGTCTGTCACACAGTAGAAGTATAAAAAGATTAT
>NW_019748757.1:0-211 GCF_002891405.2 Cryptotermes secundus | reverse complement strand
GCAATGGAAGAATTGTTGCAGGCGTCGTTTTCTATACGGTCCATGTTATATCAAAGGAGAGTGCGTGGACCTGACTGTGTATCCACCTATAGTTGCTAGTCTATGACTATGTAAACACATTCCCGCGGCAACTAAAAATGTTAGAGACGTGGTTTTCTTTGAATTAAGTGCATATCAAAGGAAAGTAGGCGAATAGTTCTTACTCGAATTT
>NW_019748756.1:0-211 GCF_002891405.2 Cryptotermes secundus | reverse complement strand
ACTGTCACCTCAAAGGACACCTGTTTAAACTGGGACTAAGTGATACTCCCACTTGTAAGAGGTGTCAGATAGAAAATGAAACAGCCACACTCGTCCTGAGTGAATGTGAGGCTTTAGCCTCTTTAAGACTACGTCACTTTGGTCAGTACTTTATGGAACTAAGTGACTATTTCGACGCCCCCACATCCAAATTCCTGTCCTTCATCTGAAG
>NW_019748755.1:0-211 GCF_002891405.2 Cryptotermes secundus | reverse complement strand
GCTAGCTTGCTAGCTTTGCTTTGCTTGCTTGCTTTGCGTTTCTTGTTGCCAGCTTTGCGTAACTAGCTTGCTAGTTTTGCGTTGCCAGTTTGATAGGTTTTCTTTTCTACCATGCTAGCTTGGCGTTGCTAAATTGCTAACTTTGCGTTGCTAACTATCTAGCTATGCGTTGCTAGCTTGCTAGATTTCTCGATATTCGTTGCTAGCTTGA
>NW_019748754.1:0-211 GCF_002891405.2 Cryptotermes secundus | reverse complement strand
GTTTGGTCTAAATGGAGACGAGAAAGATCTTGCCTCTCCAGTGGCTCGAACTCAGACTCCTCGGCCGTCGAGCCTTAAGCCAATCGCTATACCGACTACGCTCCACGTTTCCGAATTTCCGTAATCAACACTGGTTTCCCGGAAACACTCGAGTATTACCGAAGTCTGTTGTTCTTGATAATCTGAATTTGGAGGTCTACATGTATAAAAA
>NW_019748753.1:0-211 GCF_002891405.2 Cryptotermes secundus | reverse complement strand
GTTGCCATGATATGAGGGAATATCAAACTATGTTCTTCTGTTGTAATGATATGTGGTAGAATTCAAAATATGTTCTGTTGTTGCCATGATATATTATAAAATTCAAACTATGTTCTTCTGTTGCCATGATATGGGCTAAAACAAAAAATATGTCCTGCTGTTGCCATGATAAGAGAGAAAATTCAAACTAGGTTCTGCTCTTGTCATGATA
>NW_019748752.1:0-211 GCF_002891405.2 Cryptotermes secundus | reverse complement strand
GGCCGCTCGAACGCTGGGATCGTTGGTTCGAATCCCACTCAATGCTTGGATGTCCGTGTGCCTTTATTCTGTGTTTCTGTTTCTCTGTGTGTAGGCAGCGTCCTTTCGAAGGGCTGATCCCCTGTCCAATGAATCCTACTGACTGTATATAGGATTACAAAACTGAAAAATCGGCCAAGGTCCAACTAAAAGAACTGTGGATGGATGGATG
>NW_019748751.1:0-211 GCF_002891405.2 Cryptotermes secundus | reverse complement strand
GAATGAGAATTGGTAAGGAAAAGAGAAGTACCCAGAGAAAACATGTTCCAGTGCAACTTTGTCTACCAAATGTCTCACATGAACTGATAGGACTGAACTAGGGTTGTTGCAAGGAAATAGCCAGTAAATATGAGGGGTGGAACTTTAATAGTGGCAACTATTAACCGATACAAAATAGATGCATGTTTTGAAGTTTTACTGTCCTTCAGTG
>NW_019748750.1:0-211 GCF_002891405.2 Cryptotermes secundus | reverse complement strand
CCAAGGTAACTTTGAGTAGTGTGAACATCTCCGTCACCTGCCACAGTAAGAATCCCTTCTTGCTTCGAATGTATTTCACGTCGATTTACGTGAGATTCTCACACAGCTGTCTATGCAGAGTTCAATCTTCTGGTATATAACAGCATGTAGTCTGGTGACTGTCAACCGACGTTTCGATGGAATATACCTCGTCTGACTCTTTTGGGCCGAA
>NW_019748749.1:0-211 GCF_002891405.2 Cryptotermes secundus | reverse complement strand
GAATATGAAGGGAGTACTTTTCTCTGAAATGTTATTATTGGACTTTTACTAGACTATGCAGTGTAACATCCCAGAAAATAATTCTCTGCAAGAACAATTGTTTGTAAACAGGCAGAACTATCTAACACTCTAGTAGCAGTACCCAGAGGTTCACCACTGCTAATGCTAAAATCCACCCATTGAATTTGTTCTCATACAGTTTTTTCACATC
>NW_019748748.1:0-211 GCF_002891405.2 Cryptotermes secundus | reverse complement strand
GTGGGGAAACCCACCCTCTCTAAATAACTAACTAACTAACTAAATGTAATTGGAACAGTGATAGCTCAGTCGGTATAGCGACGGGCTATGAGCTTGGCAGCCAGGTTTCGATTCCCGGTAGAGGAAAAATTATTTTCTCTACCACAGCATCGAGACCGGCTCTGGGACGCACCCAGCCTTCTATCTAATGGGTAACGGGGGCTGTTTACCC
>NW_019748747.1:0-211 GCF_002891405.2 Cryptotermes secundus | reverse complement strand
TAGTCCTGAGATAGAAGAAGAAGTAGTAGTAGTGGTAGTAGTAGTGATAGTAGTAGTAGTCGTAGTACTAGTGGTAGTGGTGGTAGTAGTAGCGGTAGCGGTAGTAGTAGCGGTAGCGGTAGTAGTAGTGGTGGTAGTAGTGGTAGTAGTGGTAGTGGTAGTAGTAGTAGCGGTAGTAGTAGTGGTGGTGGTAGTAGTAGTAGTAGTAGTG
>NW_019748746.1:0-211 GCF_002891405.2 Cryptotermes secundus | reverse complement strand
CCAACTCTTTGACCAAGCTTATTGGGTTCTTTCAATCTTAACGTAAATTCAGGGTCCCTGTTGAAGGCGGAATGTCATCGCCAAGGGAATTGCAAGCAGGGGTGGCACAAGGTTCGGTCCTTTCCTCCAGTCTTTTCAACATGTACATAAATGATGCCCCCCAAACTCATGGTATACATTTGGCCCTTTTTGCGGACGACACCTGTCTATA
>NW_019748745.1:0-211 GCF_002891405.2 Cryptotermes secundus | reverse complement strand
TTTGCTTGCATGCATGTATGTATGTAATGACCACATTCTTTTACCTAATGCTTTCCTTCAGCCAGTACACAAACAAGTGATGCATATTGGCAAGCTTGTTAAAATACAACCATTGCACTCTTGTTGGTGCATTGTGTGTTGAGATCTTAAGCTAAAAGTAAGCATGAGTGTGCGTGTTTTCAGAAAAAAGGTGCTTCTTTTAACAATTTTT
>NW_019748744.1:0-211 GCF_002891405.2 Cryptotermes secundus | reverse complement strand
TGAGGGCCAAGTGCCCACGTTACTGCTAGAATTTATCAAACGACTGTCAAAAGTTACGTTACGTCATTAGAGTTCAAAATCCCTTGAAATTTGCAGAGGATTGGAGGAAAAGCAAATGAGGTAAACTCTTCTTGTTCAAATTTTACCAATCATCGGAACTTAAGGAAGTGATTTGTGGGCCGATACGAAGCGGTAAGCACTTCTAGTTGTG
>NW_019748743.1:0-211 GCF_002891405.2 Cryptotermes secundus | reverse complement strand
TGATAGATTTTAGTGAAACTCTCCAACATTAAATTTCACAAAAATGTACCTAACCATTCGTCAGGTGTTACATGTGAACAGATGGACAGACAGACAAACATGGTGAACTAAATATGCACATTTTCATTATGAACATGCCAAAGATAATATATACTACTGAACTTGCATACATTTTAAACCTTAGTGTTGTATAGTAAGCCTAATATAGGCA
>NW_019748742.1:0-211 GCF_002891405.2 Cryptotermes secundus | reverse complement strand
CTTGGCTACCTTGCTAGCTTGGCGTCGCTATCTTGCTAGCTTTCCAATGGGAGCTTGTTAGCTTTGCATTGCTATCTTGCTTGCTTCCCGTTGCTAGCTTGCCTGCTTTGCCTTTCTTGATTGCCAGCATGGCGTTGCTAGCTTGGTAGCCTTGCTTTGCTAGCTAGCTAGAATTGCGTTGCTATCAAGTTAGCTTTGTGTTGCTATCTTG
>NW_019748741.1:0-211 GCF_002891405.2 Cryptotermes secundus | reverse complement strand
ACTTACTTACTCATGAAACTGACTTACTTACTCATGAAACTGAGCCCTTCATGAGGAGCCGCCAATTTTCCAGATACTCAAGAATTTCCCAGCATTTTATGGAACCCGAAAGTTCTTTACCGTGTCCACAAGAACCCTCCACTGGTCCGTATCTTGAGCTAGATCGATACAATCCATACCATCCCATCCTGTCTCTCTAAGATCCATTTTA
>NW_019748740.1:0-211 GCF_002891405.2 Cryptotermes secundus | reverse complement strand
GCTATTTGGCAACGCTGCATGCATAACGTTATCTATGTTGTACAGCAGAAAGTGTTATGCCCTGGGTCCCGTCGTATCATTACACGGGTGGATGGACACCTGGTTCATAACTAGCGTCACTTAACACATGTGTACAATTTACTTCTATCTATATATTTATCTATGACTCAAGAGCCCTTGGTTGGGCCTAGGGCGCTTTTTCAGTTTCTTG
>NW_019748739.1:0-211 GCF_002891405.2 Cryptotermes secundus | reverse complement strand
TACAAGTAATATGGGAATCTCTCCAATGTTCATGAGTGCCTGATGATGACCTGATTATATGGTCGAAACATATAACACAGTTACATTTATATTAAACACGTAAGATATATACCAACATCTATTACCTTTATTGAAGATCTTCCCATTTTACTTGTGTTGGCCGTTTAATACGTATAAGCAATTAAACATGGACTAGTAACATGCAGAATTG
>NW_019748738.1:0-211 GCF_002891405.2 Cryptotermes secundus | reverse complement strand
CCGTGAAGCACATAACAAGCAAAATTCTGATTCTTAACTATTTTACCCTGGTTTATTGCTTGAATTATTCTTTGGCCCTCAAGATGGAGGCGATATGTTCCTCCGAAACGTTGGTTGACTTTCAACAGACTACACGGCGTTATATAAAATACAGTGTATATACAGGTGGGTCCAAAAAATGTACTCACTCTTTGATAGTCAATATCTTTGG
>NW_019748737.1:0-211 GCF_002891405.2 Cryptotermes secundus | reverse complement strand
GGCCTAGGCCCACTGGGGCTGTAGTGCCAAGAAAAAAAAAATTGTTCATGCAAGTGTGGTGAATAAGTTTGTTGGCCCTATATGTTCAATTCGCACACTAGAGATCACTGAAATAGTGCGAAAAGCATTGCAGCTGAGGCCACCGCTATCATAAAGGCGACATCCTGTCTTCTTAGAAATTTCAGGCAGGTTTCTTACGTTAAAAAAAAAA
>NW_019748736.1:0-211 GCF_002891405.2 Cryptotermes secundus | reverse complement strand
GTATAGTCGCGTAACGGATCACGCAGCACAGAAAACACATGTCACGTGTCAGAATGCGTATCTATTGGCCCGCTGCCCAACACTCGGCATGGCGCGGACCACAGAGAACACCTCTTTAGCTGTCAGAATGCGTGTCTATTGACCCTTTGCCGGACATGACGCGAGCCACATAGAAAACACTTCTCCTGTATTGTTGGCCGTGTGTGTTTTG
>NW_019748735.1:0-211 GCF_002891405.2 Cryptotermes secundus | reverse complement strand
CACAGCTGTAGAATGTTTGTTTACGTCTGTCAAGGCGAATCAGAGACCGCTGATGTACAACGTAAATTTTGAAACATGTGAATTATTTGACCGCCTCTGCGATCTAGTGATCAGAGTTCCTGGCTACATATATAGAGGTCCCGGGTTCGATGCCCGGCGCTACCACATGTTCTGAGAAGTAGTAGGTCTGGAACGGGGTCCACTCAGCCTC
>NW_019748734.1:0-211 GCF_002891405.2 Cryptotermes secundus | reverse complement strand
TAACAGATCCAGCAGCATCATAGAACGCGGAAGAACAGCGAGACCCCAGAAACAAGTGAAAGTGCAACCAGTAACATAAGTTGAACTTTAAATTCACGAACTTTTAACCAATAATAATAATAATAATAATAATGATAATAATATTAATAATAATAATAAAACTAGTTTAAAAAGAACTAGACACAGTTGTGAGCGTAAGTAAAATGAGACT
>NW_019748733.1:0-211 GCF_002891405.2 Cryptotermes secundus | reverse complement strand
TATATATATATATTTTTTAAAACAAAACCAAAACCTTTCATTTTCAAAATGTAACCAGAGGCCTAACCTCTTAAAGACAAAACAAAAAGATTAAGCTTGTTGGAGGCAAATTTTAATGTTAGGCTTTGGGTTTTATTTTTACAAGTGATCTTCTGAGATTGGCAGTACTGACGAGGTGAACAACATGGTGGTAACTTTTAAAATTACTTAG
>NW_019748732.1:0-211 GCF_002891405.2 Cryptotermes secundus | reverse complement strand
CAGGAAGACTCCAGGTAATCATTTCTGTTAAAGAGGCTGACTCAACTTTAGGGCCATAGTGCAACTGGAAGGATTAAGACAACTGAGGAATACGACATCATCGGGAATCGAACCCACGATCTTCCGGCTTGTAGCATAGTGACTCATCCAACTATGCTACTGCGTGCACCAGATAAATTAACTTTTAAGAGCCGAAGGACACCGTATGGGG
>NW_019748731.1:0-211 GCF_002891405.2 Cryptotermes secundus | reverse complement strand
CCAAATAACGAACTCAGCAAGAAAGGTCAGTTACACGAGTGTGTTAGAAATGTTAGTAATGAAAATTTTTACAGATATCACAAGTTTAGCTTTAAGCTCAGACATGGCTTCTTTGCATCGATTGACTGCCAGTTTGTTACCTTAGCACAAGTTGTTTGTGTTCTTGCGTGAAATTTACCTTCAATTGGACCAGGGCTATACGTTAATAGCT
>NW_019748730.1:0-211 GCF_002891405.2 Cryptotermes secundus | reverse complement strand
GTACTGTTTCTAATACCGGTATTTATTGCCCAAGTGACAAAGTTGGTACAGTTTATCTAGTGTAATAAATTTTCGAAAATTCCACCGTCAACCTAAATGCACTTCGCAGCTCATGTGAGGACATGGCATGCTGCTCGTCTGTACAATGTACAGTGTACCAGCTCTGTCTGAAAACGTTGTACATCTACATGTACACATACACTTTCTTGCT
>NW_019748729.1:0-211 GCF_002891405.2 Cryptotermes secundus | reverse complement strand
GGAGACGGCTGGTGCTTCACTGTCTTCGACGATTGCTAGAATTCAACTGTGCTCTTCGAAGGCTGGAACTTCGCTCTCTCGGCGGATGCATTCAACTGTCTTCGATGGCGGGTGTCTAAGACTGACTCGTTACCGCGGAAGTGCATTACTCCTGCTAGTTCAACAGTCCGTTGCTTAGGAAGTGCAGTATTTCCCGTTGTTACACAATGCT
>NW_019748728.1:0-211 GCF_002891405.2 Cryptotermes secundus | reverse complement strand
GATGTTAGAGAGTTAGGATGGGGTGGTATGGACTAGATTGATCTGGCTCTGGATAGGGACCGTTGGAGGGCTCTTTTGAACACAGCAATGAGCCTTCGGGTTCCATAAAGTCTTGAGAATTTATTGAGTAGCTTTGGAACAGGCTGCTTCTCAAGAAAGGAGCTCATCTCCATGGAGTTAATTTATTAGATTATGATGTAGGGGCTATGGA
>NW_019748727.1:0-211 GCF_002891405.2 Cryptotermes secundus | reverse complement strand
ACTAACTACAACAACTAACTGGTCCTGCTCATAATATGTCTGTATGGACTGCATAGAAAACAACTGTTCTATTACTGCTGCGTTCTCTTGTTGCCATGGAAACGTGCTTGTTTGTGGAGCTGTTATTTTGCAGTGGCTGTTGCATAGTTGCTTGTTTCACAGTTGTTGCCTAACAACAGGTCTACATGCCACAATATCAAAATTTTAAGAC
>NW_019748726.1:0-211 GCF_002891405.2 Cryptotermes secundus | reverse complement strand
TAATGTTTTGAACTGCATTTTCACTGACCAGCAGAAGTGTCAGGTACAAGTCCTGTAGATACTGTAACACGACAGCTGCGAGCTGGAGCAGTGAAATGAATAAAGGCAGCCAACTACTACATAACAGCATGGGGAATGTGTGTCCTCTATTTCTGCGATTATTCATTGCTGCAGACATGTTTACCATGCCGTTGCCTAGCAATGACTGTCT
>NW_019748725.1:0-211 GCF_002891405.2 Cryptotermes secundus | reverse complement strand
TGATATACATATTTCGATCTTATAAAGAGCTACGAAGTCTGTTTATGAAGTGTCTTCATTTGATTAATATTTAACTATTTTTTATGTATTTATTTACTTACCTACTCTGCCTATATCTTAGTATTAGCGTCGAATCGTAGGATGACTGGCGAATAACGAACTGGAATACATATAAACGTAGGCTGTCTTGACCTAACTGATCTACATTTCT
>NW_019748724.1:0-211 GCF_002891405.2 Cryptotermes secundus | reverse complement strand
ATCAAATTATGTGGTCAATAAATGTACAGAAGCTATTAAAAAAACAACTGGCTCATATTTGGAATGTCTCCCTAGAATTTGGTACTTTTCCAGACAGATTTAAAATTGCAGAAGTAAAACTACTTTATAAAAAAAGGAGATAAAAGCAACATGCAAAATTATGGATCAATATCCCATTTATGTGATTTCTTGGAAAGCTTAGAAAAGCCAA
>NW_019748723.1:0-211 GCF_002891405.2 Cryptotermes secundus | reverse complement strand
GCCAACTGTGTGACGCAAAATGGCAGCCTTCGGAAAAGTAACACAACACAGCGACACTCAATGACGTCAGCCAGTGATATATACATTTTATTTTCAGTTTCCCGTAGATCGAATGATGAGGAAGAATCAGTGTTCGCTCTACTGCTGCTTTATTAAGACTCAGAATTTTGATACAGAAGTATGCCTTATATACATACAAACTTATAACCAT
>NW_019748722.1:0-211 GCF_002891405.2 Cryptotermes secundus | reverse complement strand
GGATTTATGAAGTACGCCGTTTAGATGAACTCAGGTGCCATGATAGACATAACAAGTTTAATAAAGATTGGTTCAAGAATTCAAAATTGATGGGGGTGGGGATACACATACAGGATGGAGATCTCATAAACCTACTTTTAATAAAAAAGAAATAAGGAAAGTAGACTAAAATCAGGCGGTCTGCTGTTGTATCAGAACCTGGTGCTTCCAT
>NW_019748721.1:0-211 GCF_002891405.2 Cryptotermes secundus | reverse complement strand
CATTATGGTCTTATGCTAACATAATTATGTCACTCTTTGAATCAACGTATCCCTTCGAGCTATTGAGAAGCTGGAGTGGATAAACTATACAGTCTAAGCAGCTGCAAACAGACATGGACGCTGACACGCATCGAAACCAACCCCATGACTCACTCATGTACATTTTGGTAATATACTTAGTCTTGGACTTAGCGGCCTCCGTAGTCTAGGG
>NW_019748720.1:0-211 GCF_002891405.2 Cryptotermes secundus | reverse complement strand
CAGTGTGTCCACAAAGTGTCGTCAAGAGTTTTGAAAAATTGTGGCGCACAAACGAATTGATCTAGCCACATACAGTTTGCGGCAGAAGACCCGTATCATGAATGCAATCTTGGTTATTCCAGCGGGCATGCTCCACAGAGCATGAAAAAAGCTCAAATATCATCTTGACATTCTCCGTGCTACCAAGGGAGCCCACATCAAGGTCTACTGA
>NW_019748719.1:0-211 GCF_002891405.2 Cryptotermes secundus | reverse complement strand
GATCAGCTTCAGGAGTTACCCCACGGAAACAGTTCTTGTTACACATTACATGGGAGGCTTGGCGCAAGCCAGAGTCTGTCTGGACACAGTGGAGAAGAGACAAATTCCTTGCCCCTGCTACGAATCGAAACCCGTCGCTATACCGACAATTCTATCCCGGCTTCTGAAGAAAGACATAAAATTTATGCTAGTTGATAGTGACAAATTTAAG
>NW_019748718.1:0-211 GCF_002891405.2 Cryptotermes secundus | reverse complement strand
AGCAACGCAAGTCTAGGAACCTAGCAAGCAAAGGTAGCAATCTAGTAAAGCAAAACTAGCAAGATAGCAACGGAAAACTAGCAAGGGAACAACGCAAAACTAGCATGATAGCAACGGAAATATAGCAAGTTAGCAACGTTAAAATTGCAAGCTTGCAACGCAAATCAGCAAGCAAGAAACACAAATCAAACAAGCTAGCAACGCAAAGCTA
>NW_019748717.1:0-211 GCF_002891405.2 Cryptotermes secundus | reverse complement strand
GATATACATACGAATTACCATAAGGGTTGGTTTAGGCATTCAAAAATCAATCTGGGGGATACACATATAGACACACACACAGACAGGAAGGTGATCTCATAAGTCCATTATATTTTTTTTCAAAATAAGGAAAGTAAGTTTAAAATCTGGGTGTGAATATGTGCTATGAGCTGATGTGGTTTAGGACAGAATATGTTGAGAAATGTTGCAC
>NW_019748716.1:0-211 GCF_002891405.2 Cryptotermes secundus | reverse complement strand
GCAAAATCACATTTCTAAATTCAATTAAAGTGTAAATTGTGCAAAGTCACATTTCTAAATTCAATTAAAGTGTAAATTTAATTTTTTCCTAAGGGGGAGGTGTTGTATATGGGTCTACAGGGGATGTATTGCATATAATGATGATATTAAATTACCTGTAGAAATGGGTAAAAATACCAAGGTATTGCATATAATTGGATTATTTTAACAG
>NW_019748715.1:0-211 GCF_002891405.2 Cryptotermes secundus | reverse complement strand
CCATCTGAGCTGTCCTTTGCAGGAGTTGTGAACGGAAGGTGCCGTATCATCTCTCCCCATTAACTTCTGTTCCCACTACAGCCTGTACACATATTTTACTCCATTTAAATCTTAGCTCGACTTCTCCTCTGTTATTTGGAATTATGTTACGTCTGATGGTCAAAAATGACTGGAAGGCGTCCAGCAGATGTCTTCAGCCCCTTGTTTCAAT
>NW_019748714.1:0-211 GCF_002891405.2 Cryptotermes secundus | reverse complement strand
TTACCTAGCAGTTGTCCAGAAACGGTCGTCGTTTATAGAATCGCCCGCTTTAGCAATGGATCTGTGAGCCGCAGTATGTTACTACAGAATGTTCTAAATTATTGTCACGGTGTACGTGACCTATAATTTTCAAATTGAAAACAACATACATATACATAACGTCACATGTTTTTTCGCGGATACCAATGCGGTGAGTATAGCGTTGTCAAAT
>NW_019748713.1:0-211 GCF_002891405.2 Cryptotermes secundus | reverse complement strand
CATGTCTCTAGGAGACCTCTGAGCAAAATTAGGCAACACAATTCCCGCACAAGTAGTATCAAATGCCTCTGGTAGATGGGGGAGCGATCAGGTACTGAGGGCCGATCTCGTTGGCTGAACAGGACTGATAGCACGCACCAGTACCGGTAGTGTATGAAGACAGTAGAAATTAAAGGGGGCGCACAATGAACAAATAACTGGTCTAATTGCT
>NW_019748712.1:0-211 GCF_002891405.2 Cryptotermes secundus | reverse complement strand
CTCCTTCACCTGTATCAAGTCGTGTACGTTTTAATGCATAAATCGATTTACTTAGCAATTGCAGGCTTCATCACCATGCAGCGTCACGGGTGGTATATGACGTATTATGTATGATGTCACATCCTTCTTTCTTATAGCCTGAATGTAATAATTATTAAAAGAAATTCAGTATTTGTTGCTTTGCATCAGCTTTACCTTTCAGGCTAAAAAT
>NW_019748711.1:0-211 GCF_002891405.2 Cryptotermes secundus | reverse complement strand
CCTTCCGGCTTGTAGCATAGTGCCTGAACCAACTACGCTACCACGCGGCCTCTCAGGAATAGAAGAAAGAGAGGGTTAAGAAGAAAAGGATGAAGGAACAAGAAGAAAAGAGAGAGGAGGAGGCAAATTTCAGGAGAATAAGAGAAAAAAGAGGAGGAAGAGAAGGTTAAGAAGAACATGATGAATGAAGAGAAAGAGGACAAGAGTGGAT
>NW_019748710.1:0-211 GCF_002891405.2 Cryptotermes secundus | reverse complement strand
AATGCTATCCCGTGCACTCACTCTTGAAGCTGAGGCCTGCTTGAGAAGCCGCCAATTCTGCAGATACTCAAGAACTTCCCAGCACTTATGGAACCCGAAGGTTCATTAGCGTGTTCACAAGAGCCGTCCACTGGTCCCTATACTGAGCCAGATCAATTCATACCACCCCATCTTATCTCTCTAAGATCCATTTTAATGTTGTCCATCCACC
>NW_019748709.1:0-211 GCF_002891405.2 Cryptotermes secundus | reverse complement strand
TTTCCAACAAAGGCTGTAGCAATAATGAAACTTGTATTTTATGCACAATTCACAATACTATTACCCAGATATGAAGCCATAGTTGTTAAGCCATACACACTTCAAAACATAATGACAATTATATGTACCACCTCCTTTAACATTAAAAAGAAATTGCATTTTTTAATACAATGTAGTTATGTGTTTGCTTTAATTCCCGAGGTAATCTAAT
>NW_019748708.1:0-211 GCF_002891405.2 Cryptotermes secundus | reverse complement strand
GCAGTACCTTCATGGATCGCCAACTAAAAACAGCTTGGAAAGTAAGACTGCAAGTGCAACCAGTGCAGTTTCAGAAAAATAATAATGGCAGTTAGGGTTTGCTTGCTATGACAAAAGTTCCCACTACCAAGCCTTAGTTTTAAGCAAACTTTGTCCATGAATTACATCTCATTAAGAAATCGACAGTGACAATAATTTCTCTCATTATAAT
>NW_019748707.1:0-211 GCF_002891405.2 Cryptotermes secundus | reverse complement strand
TAAAATATAGGAATGCGTGGCCGTTTCATGCATTCAGAGAAGAGCGTAAAATTCGGGCCTGCGTTGGTGTTTTATTCAGAAGTCAGGACTGCAGTTCTGAATTTCTCCTTGATATGTATACATATACACGTATATATAGCGTATGTACATGGCCGGAAGTATTACGTGGGAAAGCAAACACGTGATAAGAATTGATAGCTAAAAGACCGAT
>NW_019748706.1:0-211 GCF_002891405.2 Cryptotermes secundus | reverse complement strand
ATGCCCAGTCAGAATGCTCTTAGAGACATTGTTGGACCTCTTATACTAAAGGTAATCAACCGTAACTTACCTGAACTTTTCCATATGTCTATTGCATCCTGTTTCATCAAATCGGCATGTAGTGGCTGTCTTCACAGCACTTACCAATATGAAACCAGTACAAAACGTTAGAAGTCCTTTAAATTGAGGATGAGGTTATGTGTGGCTTGAT
>NW_019748705.1:0-211 GCF_002891405.2 Cryptotermes secundus | reverse complement strand
GGGGGTGACGTCTTCAATTGTTGCGTGGCCGAGATCATGTGATATCCTTTCCACCACTGCCTAGTAAACTGATGTGTTTTACAGAAATATACTGCAGACCACTTCAGAACGTGGGTGGAAATGGCTTTTGAGTCCTAGGTTGACACTTCAAGAACAGCTCAAAAAACCTGGGAAAATGACAAACATCATTTTGTAAAGGAAATTACAAAAG
>NW_019748704.1:0-211 GCF_002891405.2 Cryptotermes secundus | reverse complement strand
CTCTGACTTTGTAGCCAGGAACTCTGAGCACTAGACCACAGAGACATTCGAAGTTGTCTCTGTGCCTAATTAATTAGGCAACATGTCACGATGACGTATGGAGGAGTGGGGGTATAACACCATCATTCTTGACCTCGACAGTAGAAGCAGATATGGTAAGCACCATGCTCCGGCCATTTAAATCCCTGGAATGAGACCCCAGTACCCATAT
>NW_019748703.1:0-211 GCF_002891405.2 Cryptotermes secundus | reverse complement strand
GGAAAAGCAGAAACAAGAAAAGTAAAGAGGTGGAGACCAATAAGAAGATGAAAGCTGAATATAAGAAAAAAGCAGGAAGATGACAAGAACAAAATGAAAAGAAATGAACAGAATATTACATATTAGATATGGTTCAGTGATACTGTAGTACATGAATGATAAACTGGACAGGATTTTGAAGGGAGTGTTCATACCCTAATTGAGGTACTAT
>NW_019748702.1:0-211 GCF_002891405.2 Cryptotermes secundus | reverse complement strand
GAATCTGTTAGAATTCCAGAATTTATAGTCAAATCTTTTCAAAATAATAGATATTTCTTATATTAATTGAAATCGATAAAGAATGTTGGTTTATAATTACATAAATTAATTTGAAGTAAGTCAAAATTACTTTATTATTCCTTAAATTATCATAAAACAAATCAAAATTTGTTTAAAATTAATTAATAATTAATTATCCTAAAAAATTGGA
>NW_019748701.1:0-211 GCF_002891405.2 Cryptotermes secundus | reverse complement strand
TCACCTTCGACTGCCGACTCTCTCAATTCTCTGCTGCAACTGCCATCTCTGGAATTCGACCTAATTCTGACGACAATACAACTGAACTCTTCATTATAATTACTTTGAGCAGACACAACAGAAAACACTATTTCCGAAGAATTCATCTGTTGCGCAGAAACGGGTTCCTCTATTGTTGCGTGTGTATTAGTGTAGGTGGAAATGTGTTTAT
>NW_019748700.1:0-211 GCF_002891405.2 Cryptotermes secundus | reverse complement strand
AGTAAGTCTTGGTGTCGAGCCCCATGGCCAGATATTTATGACTCTTTGACAGTTATGGTCTTGTTTTTGCGGGGAGACCTCTCTGACGAGAGGACGGGTCTGTCTTATGAATATGATACTGGCCTTTCCAGCGCAGTCTTTGTCGGGTCCGAGTCCTTTGTAGCTCGTGATCATATTTTACTGTCTCAGAATTAAGACTTCCCTTTTCGTC
>NW_019748699.1:0-211 GCF_002891405.2 Cryptotermes secundus | reverse complement strand
GCCAGAAGTGGCCGCAGTGGAAGGGACTTAGTCCCACCCCACTAGAATTAAAGAAGTAATTATTTACTTGCTCTTCTATCCCTCGACGCCATACAGTCTGAGGTACTAAGAGCTTCATTAAATAAACCGTCAAAAGTGAATACATACAATCTGTTGCAGATATTGAAAATATTATAAAGGAGTAAATATATTTGTGAATGAGACTTGAAGT
>NW_019748698.1:0-211 GCF_002891405.2 Cryptotermes secundus | reverse complement strand
CTTTTCGTTGCTAGCTTGCTAGCTTGGGTTTGCTAACTTGCTAACTTTCCGCTGCTAGCATGCTATCTTTGCGTTCCTCGCATGCAAGCTTAGCGTTGCTAGGTTGCTAGAGGGCTTAATTTGCGTTGCTAGCTAACTAGTTTTTCATTGCTATCTTACAAGCTTATCGTTGCTAGCTTTCTACGTTTGCGATACTAGCTATCTAGCATTT
>NW_019748697.1:0-211 GCF_002891405.2 Cryptotermes secundus | reverse complement strand
GCATAGTCACTTTCAGTAAGCTGGTACCTGGTGACTGCCAGCAGCACGCGTTGCCAACTGTGCGTAATAACTGTGTTGATATGTTTGGCAGGAATGTAATATCTTTTAAGGAAAGTGGTGCGCGTGTGTTGCTATCTGATGTAGAGTTTGTATAGTGTTTCGAATATGGAGTTACATATCTATGTGTGTGTGTGTGTGTGTGTGTGTGTGT
>NW_019748696.1:0-211 GCF_002891405.2 Cryptotermes secundus | reverse complement strand
TTTTCTAGACAATCGGCTCTCAGATGGCCGTGATATGTCAGCCTTGCGCGCTGGCTGCCCTTTACACCCCGTAAAGATTTCTGGTACTCGTTTCTGTTAAAGGCTGAGTCCACACCAAGGCCATAGTGCGGCTGCAAGGATTAGGTTATCTAATCTAATGTAATGCTTTCATCAGGAATGGAACCCCCGACCTTCCGGCTTGTAGCACAGT
>NW_019748695.1:0-211 GCF_002891405.2 Cryptotermes secundus | reverse complement strand
TCACCAATACCTTTTTATGAACCAACATTTCCAAGTCCAACTTTTTACATACAACACAATTCATATGTTTTACTTATTTATCGACATCAAAAGCCTAACTAATCCACTTGACAATGCGGGAACAGGTGCCAGTTCGAGCCTTAAATGCGGGTTACTGTGAGCTGACTGAACTCCCACTAACTACCCCAACAATACAGGAATAACTGACAGT
>NW_019748694.1:0-211 GCF_002891405.2 Cryptotermes secundus | reverse complement strand
TTGATATACAGGGCGTCCCAGGAGGAATGGTGAGTATTCTTGGAGTTCATAGTATCGGTCATTCTAGAAAAAAATTGTATACGTACATGTGTCCTCTTCCGAACGGTTGCCGAGGTAGAGCTCTTTCACTATACAGTTCCAAAGTTATTGATAAGAAAGAGATATCACTTACTGTTTCTAAATCCCACCTCATGACTCAAGGTACGCGGGT
>NW_019748693.1:0-211 GCF_002891405.2 Cryptotermes secundus | reverse complement strand
TGACTCTACACAAACATACCCACATATACAGATACCCCACAAGCAAGTAGTCTAGACTGAACCACTATAACATAGTGACAACATCAACACAGGGAGCAGCCCGCACGCATATACAGATACCCCCGAAGCAAGTAGTTTAGACCTAACTGCTACAAGATAGCGACATCAACACAGGGAGAAGCCTGTGCACATATACGGATACCTCCCAAGT
>NW_019748692.1:0-211 GCF_002891405.2 Cryptotermes secundus | reverse complement strand
ACTGGTTCAGACATTCAGCAGTTGACACACAGTCACACACACACATACACAGAGAAACAAGGTGGTCTCATAAGCCTGCTTTTATTTTTTCAAAACAAGGAAAAAAGACTTAAAAAGGAATATAATTAGAAATGAATTTGTAAAAAAGAAATGATAATTCAAAATGTGTTATTAGTAAAGTACTGTACCAGGCCGTGAAGGCCCATAGGGT
>NW_019748691.1:0-211 GCF_002891405.2 Cryptotermes secundus | reverse complement strand
TCGAAACGGGGCATCCTCTTCGACTTTGGAAGGGGTCGGTCTTTCTGCTTAGGCGATACGTTTGTTGCACCATACTTTCAGCACGAGTTTATCCGCGCTGTCACGGCGTCCAAGTCAGTATGGACTCTCTGCACCCCTTGTCACTGCACTGCAGCTCTGTCACAGTGTCCAGGTCACTCTGGGCTCTGTGCACCGCTTGTCACTGCATTAT
>NW_019748690.1:0-211 GCF_002891405.2 Cryptotermes secundus | reverse complement strand
AGTGGCTGCAGTACAAGGGACATAGTCCCACCCCACTAGCATTAAAAAGAGTAAACCCGCGTATCAGTATGCAAGCCTGAAGGAAGGAAGGAAACAAATATGCTGAGATTATGAATCAAAATATGGAAGAACCAGCTAATAATTACAGGTTAATTTGGCTTCAGGGTTCCATATCTACAAATATAATTTTCCAGATTTTCATGATATTAGT
>NW_019748689.1:0-211 GCF_002891405.2 Cryptotermes secundus | reverse complement strand
ATGAGCCCTTCTTGAGAAGCCGCCAGTTGTGCAGTTACTCAAGAAATTTCCAGCGTTTTATGGAACCTGAAGGTTCATTACTGTGTTCACAAGAACCTTCCACTGGTTCCCATCCTGAACCAGATGAATCTAATCCATACCATCCTATCCTAACTCTCTAAGATCCGTTTTAATATTGTCCACACATCTACGCCTTGGTCTTCCCAGTGGT
>NW_019748688.1:0-211 GCF_002891405.2 Cryptotermes secundus | reverse complement strand
AGGTATAGCTCCACCATTCTTGACCTCGGGCCTCTTTACTTCCGGAGAAACAGTCCCCAGTACACACTGGAGAAGGAGCCAGAATAGCTCGGTCGGTATGGCGACTGGCTACGGGCTGGACAACCAAGGTGTCGGGGTTCGAGTCCTGGTAGAGTCAAGAATTTTCTCTTCTCCGCGTCGTCCATACCGGCTGTGGGGTATATGAAGACAT
>NW_019748687.1:0-211 GCF_002891405.2 Cryptotermes secundus | reverse complement strand
ATTTGCGTTTCTAGCTTGATATCTTTGCGTTGCTATCTTGCTGGCTTTGCGTTTCTAGCTAGTAGCTTTGCTTTGCTAGATTGTAGATTTGCGATTCAGGCTTGGTAGCTTTGCGTTGCTAGTTTGCATGCATTGCTATCAAGCTTGCTAGCTTTGCGTTGCTAGATTGCTCTCTTTGCGTTGCTAGCTTGCTAGTTTTGCGTTGCTAGCT
>NW_019748686.1:0-211 GCF_002891405.2 Cryptotermes secundus | reverse complement strand
AGCTTTGCGTTGCTATCTTGATAGATTTGCGTTGCTAGCTTGCTAGTGAGCCTTGCTAGATTGCCAGTTTTGCTTTGCTAGCTTGCTACTTTTGCGTGGCTAGCTTGCTAGATTTTCGTAGCTTCCTTGATAACTATCCGTCGCTAGGTTGCTAGCATTGCGTTGCTAGTTTGCTAATGTTGCTTTGCTTGCTTGCTTGCTTTGCTTTTCT
>NW_019748685.1:0-211 GCF_002891405.2 Cryptotermes secundus | reverse complement strand
GTGTGGTCACCAGCATTGTGTATAACCCGTTTCCAGCGATGTGGACGTCATAGGACACCTTTAGCAGCGCCTGTTGTGTTTATAGTTTGAATGGAGAGGTCTACTGCCTGAAGAATCTCCGGAACAGTTCTTAAGCGAATGTCATGAAGTGTTTCCTTCATCTTAGGAATCAAGTCGGAAGTCACAAGGGCTTAAGTCTGGGGAGTATGGT
>NW_019748684.1:0-211 GCF_002891405.2 Cryptotermes secundus | reverse complement strand
GCTAACTTTGCGTTGCTAGCTTGCTATATATGCGTTGCTAGCTTGTCAGCTTAGCGTTGCTAGCTTGCCAAATTTGTGTTACAAGATTGCCAGCTTTGAGTTCCTACCTTGCTAGATATGCATGGCTAACTGGCTAGCTTTGCGTTGTTACTATGCTAGCTTTCCTTTATTAGCTTGCTAGCTTTGCGTTGCTAGATTGCAAGCTTTGCTT
>NW_019748683.1:0-211 GCF_002891405.2 Cryptotermes secundus | reverse complement strand
TGAAAACAAGTCATGGAATTTCGGGGTTCAGTCACTGGCACTCCTGACTGTTCCGCTTCTCAGATCGAATGACAGATGTTATGACTTAAACTTTACTAATTTTCTTCAGCAATCCAGGAAGATGCTGGGATAATACATTCAAATACCCTATGATAATTTTCTTCCATATCCTTTCAAATTCACACTTAATCCCAAACTACATATCCCATGT
>NW_019748682.1:0-210 GCF_002891405.2 Cryptotermes secundus | reverse complement strand
CGTTTCAAGTTTGAAAGCTTTGCGTTAATAGCATGCTAGGTTTGCGTTGTCAGCTTGCTAGCTTTGCGTTTCTAGCTTACTAGCTTTACTTTGCTTGTTTGTTTGAGTTTCTTGCTTGCTAGCTTTGCGTTGCTAGCTTTCAAGATTTGCGTGGCTAGCTTGCTCGCTATGCGTTGCTAGCTTGCTAGCTTTGCGTTGCTAGCTTGCTAG
>NW_019748681.1:0-211 GCF_002891405.2 Cryptotermes secundus | reverse complement strand
ACTCACTATGGGTCTCAGTGGAATGTCTGGTTTGTGAATCTTAGGGAGACCAAATAGGTGTGGGGGCTTGCTGTGGTATGGTGTAAGCTTTCGCTTTAACTCGGCTGGAAGGACAGTTTTATATTTGGCAAGGATTTGCTGAAATCTTCTCTCAACTCTGCCTGTCGATCTTTTGCCAGGGGCTCATAAACTCCAGACTTCAGCAGGGTGT
>NW_019748680.1:0-211 GCF_002891405.2 Cryptotermes secundus | reverse complement strand
ATATTCTAGGATATGACGCCGTGTAGTCTTGTAGAAGTTTACCGAAATATTGCCTCCATCTGCAGCATCGGTAAGCAAGCACAGTTCTGAAGACGGAGGGCGTATATTCCTCCGAAGAATCGGTAAACATCTACAGGAGTATGCACTATCACGTCTCAGAAGACCATAGTCACCGCGAGAACTCAAAATGAAAAAAAAAAAAATGTTGTGT
>NW_019748679.1:0-211 GCF_002891405.2 Cryptotermes secundus | reverse complement strand
CGTCCGAGACACGGGCTATGCTGATTGATGAGTATCGTTGTTCTCCTCAGGTCTTCTAGAAAG
The DNA here is from genome assembly GCF_002891405.2 of Cryptotermes secundus. Classification (NCBI taxonomy): domain Eukaryota; kingdom Metazoa; phylum Arthropoda; class Insecta; order Blattodea; family Kalotermitidae; genus Cryptotermes; species Cryptotermes secundus. The sequence continues at coordinate 148 of NW_019748679.1, read as the reverse complement.
TGCGGGGATGATATGTCGCTTGGGCCATGACCGGTTCCTTCCGGATCCTTTCTAGCGTATCTCTCATCTGTCACCTTACATTTAGACAAGTCTTGCCACTGTCAGCTTCGTAGAATAGCCCAGAGAAAAGGGAACTCTATTGGCTTGT
>NW_019748678.1:0-211 GCF_002891405.2 Cryptotermes secundus | reverse complement strand
TTTGCTCATATACATTCTATCATAAGTTATGATATAATTTTTTGGGGTGGCTCTTCTTGTGTTAACAATGTCTGAGACACTACAAAACTATTAACTGGGAAGTTAACCAAAGTAGACACAATTCCAGAATTAAAAGGTAATGGAGAGGTCATTGGTAATAGAAAATATATAGCAGATTCCCTGAATAGTTTATTCTTATCTGTGGTTGAAA
>NW_019748677.1:0-211 GCF_002891405.2 Cryptotermes secundus | reverse complement strand
GAAACTTTACGTAGCGTCGAATTAATGTTAACAAAGAAAAGTAAAGCTGTCCCTGTGCTCACCTAATTAAGCACTTCGAAATGAAGAGGAAAGGGGGAGTGAATATATAGATCCACGTTTTCTTGGAGATCAGTTGTCGCCTTCATGCCCCGGCCTATTTACCCCCGGGGGAAAGAGCCCTCGTTACTCATCGGATAGGAGACTTGGTGAA
>NW_019748676.1:0-211 GCF_002891405.2 Cryptotermes secundus | reverse complement strand
GCATTGCGTTGCTAGCTTCCTAGATTTCGTTGCTACCTTGCTAGCTTGGCGTTGCTAGCAGGTTATCATTGCGTTGCTAACTTGCTAGCTTTTTCTTTCCTAGCTTGCTAGCTTTCCGTTTCTAGCTTCCTGGATATGCATTGCTATCTTTCCAGCTTTGGGATCCTAGCTTGCAACATTTTGTTGCTAGCTTGCCAGCTTTTCATTGCTA
>NW_019748675.1:0-211 GCF_002891405.2 Cryptotermes secundus | reverse complement strand
GCTAATTTGCGTTGCTAGCTTGCCAGCTTTGCGTCGCTAGCTTGCAAGGTATACGTGGCTAGATTGCTAAATTTGCGTTGATGGCTTTCCAGCATTGTTTTGCTAGCTTGCCTGCTTTGCGTTTCTATATTATCAGCCATGCCTTGTAATCTTGCATGCTTTGCGGTGCTAGCTTGCTAGATATACGTTGCTAGCTTGTTAACTTTGCGTT
>NW_019748674.1:0-211 GCF_002891405.2 Cryptotermes secundus | reverse complement strand
GTCAAGAATACGTGGATGTACACATCCACTGCTACCTATGTTTTCGTGGCGTAGTTCTTAATTAGTTAAGCACAGGGATAACTTCACTTTTATATTATATACTTCCGTCTGTAAAAATGGGGCACTTGAAAAGAACGTTTGCACTTTTGCATCGATAAATATGTGTGGTGCCGGTCACGGTAGCCGAGAGGTCTAAGGCATACACTGTCTT
>NW_019748673.1:0-211 GCF_002891405.2 Cryptotermes secundus | reverse complement strand
GTCAATCGTTTGATATGCTATAACACATTAGAGAACACAACATTTTGAATCTGAATGTTTCTGTCCTCAGGGGAGGAGGAGAGAGACCTGCTCTTCTGGGTCCGGACCACTGAAGGTTAGCTCTTTCTAACAGATGGAAACTGATCCAGTTTCTAAATGCTGTACTCTCTAGTGTTTTTTAGAATACTGGATGATGGACAGAGTCCAAAAA
>NW_019748672.1:0-211 GCF_002891405.2 Cryptotermes secundus | reverse complement strand
ATCTTTAACCACCAGGGGAGTTCCACTGAGCCCAGTAACTCTTGTAGGTCGGACTGCGATCAGCAGTATCTCAGAATGCTGACCAGCCCCCATTTGCTACAATGCCAGCATACAGGTCACTTGATGTTGCAGGGAATAGTTGCTGGCTGCTGTTCCTATCACAACTTCTAACTTTATGACCTGGTTAAAGGTTTTCATTGAGGAACCTCTT
>NW_019748671.1:0-210 GCF_002891405.2 Cryptotermes secundus | reverse complement strand
GGGCCGCCGCGGTGGGAAGCCAGCGACTAACCGCTTGAGCCATGTCGCGGCCAAATTAATGCGATTTACTGCAGTGACAAAATCAGGCCACCAGACGGCGCGCGTTTATCAGCGCCAATGACTTGTTCTGCTATCAGCAGTTAAGCAGCAATCTGTGAGGAATGTTGTTCCCGCCAGGTTTCCTCGATGGTTGAACGCCCTGTATAATGA
>NW_019748670.1:0-211 GCF_002891405.2 Cryptotermes secundus | reverse complement strand
TGGACCCAGTTGGACTCCACGCCTCACTAAGCGAATTAAAAAAAATTGGCTAATTACTTTTAATATAAAATGAGTTTACCAACGTTTCGGAAGACACTGCTCCTCCCATATAAGGGTATAAGTGGAAGCAGCAGATTCCTCCGAAACATTAGCAAGTATACGATGCCAGATTACGCCGTGTCACAACACAAAGGGCTACAGTGTAAATCTT
>NW_019748669.1:0-211 GCF_002891405.2 Cryptotermes secundus | reverse complement strand
ACGAGTCATGAGGTGGGAACGTTACCTCTAGACTACAGAGGCCACAAAAAAAAATGCCATACTCAGCCAGCTAGACCACATGTGCTTGACAATTTGATAGTGTGACACATGGCAAGGGAAGGTTAAACGGTAACTATGTTACCAGCCATTGAGGCTTTTCTTGGTTTTATTCAGTTCATTTCTGGTAATTCATGATATAATTCCTTAAGTT
>NW_019748668.1:0-211 GCF_002891405.2 Cryptotermes secundus | reverse complement strand
AAGTAGAGTGATAATTTTTTATCTTCTTACCACAATAAAGAGATGTGACAAAGACATTTAAAAAGATGAAAGGTCAGTATGCTAGATTTTAGGTTCTCACAGGGGTGACCAAAATGAGTAGTGTCTTTTGATATGTGACACTGTGTAGGTCTGGCAGACATTCACTGATGTTTCAGAGGTATGTCAGAGAGCTTGTAACAGACTACAGAGT
>NW_019748667.1:0-211 GCF_002891405.2 Cryptotermes secundus | reverse complement strand
CTTTGTCTTGAACCAATTCAGTAAAGGCCACGTCCTCATAACCTATTTCTCTAAGATAGATTTTAATATTATCATATCACACAACCAAAATCTCGCAAGAGGGCTCTTACACAATACAATCTAAGCATACAGCACATAATTAATAATGTAATATTGTATATGTAGAGTAACTCTGACAAGAAGACATTTTTAAGCGGCGTCAGGCTGTCTT
>NW_019748666.1:0-211 GCF_002891405.2 Cryptotermes secundus | reverse complement strand
AAATTTTCTCTCCACCAGAAATGTGAACATACCACCATTATGATGGCAAACAATGTCACACAATGAACACACACCCAAACCGCCCCTTTGGTACCATAGCTGCTTTGATTCTTGACTGGAAGTTCTTTCAGTGTTTATGTCACGTCACTAATTACTTCAAAAATTAATCTGATATACTGATTTTTATTTATTTGTGTAAGAACAGTGTCAT
>NW_019748665.1:0-211 GCF_002891405.2 Cryptotermes secundus | reverse complement strand
ACAAAGCAATTTTCAAAGATGACAATGCCCCCACTCACACAGCTGTAACTGTTCAGCCATGGTTCGAAGAGCATGAAGCTGAAGTACAACATCTTCCCTGGCCAGCATAATCATCAGACTTGAACATCACTGAACCATTCTGGTCAGTTTTGGAGACTAGAGGAACAGATTCGCACCTCCAACACCTCTACAGCAACTTGAAGATATTCTT
>NW_019748664.1:0-211 GCF_002891405.2 Cryptotermes secundus | reverse complement strand
ACTGTCGTTACCAAATATTTGAACGGTGCTACATTTTCGAAGTATTTGTTAGCTGTCTTTATATCATGATTTTGTTCTGCATTCTGGTGAAGAGAGAGCAAGTTATACGCAGTTCTCTCTGCTTTTACTTCCAGACCAACCTCCTTACTAGCATCAATTAACGATGCTGTGTTTTTCTTTATGGTACCTATGTTATTTCCTAGCAAATTTA
>NW_019748663.1:0-211 GCF_002891405.2 Cryptotermes secundus | reverse complement strand
CCTGCCAGTTACAAATACAACAGACTTGAGTATTTTCTTGCCTTTAAGTGTCAGCAGCCAATTTCTAATGTATAAGATTGATTTTTGGAACTGAATCGCACCATTGCAATACCGATACCATTGTCCCCGACACCTTACAATTCTGTCCGTCCTTAAACCAATGTATTGTCACGTGTATTAGTGAGTAGAGACGGGGTTCAGATTGGTAATT
>NW_019748662.1:0-211 GCF_002891405.2 Cryptotermes secundus | reverse complement strand
AAGAAAATAGTTGAATGGGAGGGTTACCCCCCACCCCATAAATAGATTTAATGTAGACGAGACCGGGCGTCATTCACCACTTTCTCGCTTCTTCCTTTACCATCCTGGAATGCAATATTACACCATACAAAATTATAAACCAATTTTATTGTACGATTATTAATATTTTGACATACCTACAGCCGCCCAGACAAGAAACATACGCCACATT
>NW_019748661.1:0-211 GCF_002891405.2 Cryptotermes secundus | reverse complement strand
ATGACACAGTCGGTGCACAGCTCGCTATGTGTGAATTAACCCTAAGCCAAATAAATACATGTCCACATATAGTTAGTGCCTTGTAATTTTAGCCACGCGGAAAGGTAAATGCTGTTGTGGAGCATGCAAAGCTGTACACTTGCTGTGGTGATGTTCAGAGCTACTGCCTGAGTGGAAAACATTGCCTATGGGGACCAGGAGTAGATACACA
>NW_019748660.1:0-211 GCF_002891405.2 Cryptotermes secundus | reverse complement strand
ACATTGCGTTACAAACTTGCCATCTGTGCGTTGCTATCATTCCAGATTTTCGTTGCAAGCTTGACAATTTTCTTTGCTAACTGGCTAACTTTGCTTTGCTAGCATCCTAGCTTTGCGTTGCTAGCTTGATAGATTTGATTTGCTAGTTTGCTAGCTTTGCGTTGCCAGCTTGCTAGATTTGCGTTTCTATCTTGATAGCTTTGCGTAGATT
>NW_019748659.1:0-211 GCF_002891405.2 Cryptotermes secundus | reverse complement strand
CATTTGTCCATCTGTCCGTCTGTCCGTCTCTCCGTCACACCTAACAAAATCGGTACCTTTTGTTAATATTATCATTATATTTTTTAATTGGTAATGTTCCTGTAAGTATGAAAATGCCTTCATTCTTTGGTTCAATCCCGGATACCGACTGAAAGGACAAGCGCAGTTTAACGCAATTTGAATTAAGCAAGTCGCAAATGTTTGCGACTAA
>NW_019748658.1:0-211 GCF_002891405.2 Cryptotermes secundus | reverse complement strand
TTGCCAGGATACGACTAGTGAAGCCTGAGAAACCTATTGACTGTGTAACAGTGTACTCTAAAGTGCGTAGAATAGCGATAGCTCTGTATCTGCTGTAGTCCCGAACTGTGTGAATGTATAAGATGCAATGAATCCAATCATCCAATCAAAATCCCGTCTTATAAGTCACCCTTACACGTGACAGTATATTAGCTGAAAAAATGTACGAATT
>NW_019748657.1:0-211 GCF_002891405.2 Cryptotermes secundus | reverse complement strand
TTTGTTAAATATAAAGAGTATAAACCAGATTTTGAATGAATTCAAAGAATTTAAAAAGTTTGACCAAGAATTATTACAGATTCAAATTTAATACAAAGATTTTCAACAAATTGTCAAAAATTCCACTTTGTATTTATGGAAATCTATCCAATTGTTTGACAGTATATATGGATTAAATAATTTCAATCAAATTATGAAGGATTTATGATAT
>NW_019748656.1:0-211 GCF_002891405.2 Cryptotermes secundus | reverse complement strand
ACTATTATATTGCTATGCAAGGGCTGCGCTTACACTTTGTAAGGGTGGCCACACAGCAACTTTGTCAAACAAGAATCAAGACATGAGACAAAAGACTCAGTCTTGCTTCATTCATGATTGGTCAGCATCATTACTCGACCAGTGTGCAGCAGTTTTCATCTCATTAGTTTCAACTGTGCTCCTTTCTTTGCGTCATGTTGCAGACATCGGG
>NW_019748655.1:0-211 GCF_002891405.2 Cryptotermes secundus | reverse complement strand
CCACATCCTCCCACCTTATTTCCATAGTCATACTAATAAATAAATATCCACTTCATTCCATATCCTTCCTACCAATCAATGCCACGCTGTGAGATACAGAGTGATACTGAATTAACAACAAAAATACATACAAACACACATTACAGCTACCCCCAAAACACAAGGGCACATCCATTTGGTTTAGAGGTTTTGATTGATTGATTGATTGATT
>NW_019748654.1:0-211 GCF_002891405.2 Cryptotermes secundus | reverse complement strand
AAGATCCATTGTAATATTATCCACCCACCTAGCCTTTGTCTTCTTAGTTATCTCTTTCCTTCTTGCTCTCCCACCAATATCCTAGCTGCATTCCTCTTCTCACCCATTCGTGCTACATGCTCTGCCCATCTCTTCCTTCTTCACTTGATTATTGTAATTCTATTTGACGAAGAGTACAAGTTATGAAACTCCTCATTATGCAGTTCTCTCC
>NW_019748653.1:0-211 GCF_002891405.2 Cryptotermes secundus | reverse complement strand
TCTGGAACGGGGTCCACTCAGCCTCGTGAGGATACTTGAGGAGCTTTTTCAAGAAAATAGCTGCTCAGGGCTAGAAAACCGAGAATAACGACCGTGGGGATCCGTTACGCTGACCACGCGACACCCTCTCTCTCCGCTAAAGTTGGCACTAACTTCGCCCACAGGAGGCGGTAGCTCGGTCAGTATAGTTCGCTTGCGGACTACAGGCCAC
>NW_019748652.1:0-211 GCF_002891405.2 Cryptotermes secundus | reverse complement strand
TACGGCAAATGTGAAAGAGATCTTCACCATTTGGCGTATTCGGAAGTAAAATGGTTCTATTAGCTTCATCATGAAGAGTGCTGTCGCATTTCTTGCGAGGATGTGCTCATGAGGTCCAGAACCTTTTGTCTTCTCGTCTACTCTCTAAAAATATAAAAATTAGAAAATACAAAATTATAATTTTGCCTGTGGTTATGTATGGGTGTGAAAC
>NW_019748651.1:0-211 GCF_002891405.2 Cryptotermes secundus | reverse complement strand
GTGGGCAGGGTATGTGACATGCACGGAGAAAGAAGAATGCATACAACATTTTGGTAGGAAATCCAGAGGGAAAGACACCACTAGGAAGACCTAGACGCACGTATGAAGATAATATTAAAGAAATAAGATAGGGTGGATAATCTTACTTAGGACAGGGATCAGTGGTGAAACTTTGTGGACATTAATGAATCTTCATGTTCCACAAAACGTT
>NW_019748650.1:0-211 GCF_002891405.2 Cryptotermes secundus | reverse complement strand
CCTTGAGAGAAGAATATTGGATACAGTTTTGTATGAAGTTGATAGAGTGATATCCCGCAATAATTAATACAGTCAGTTTTATCACCCTTCTTATGAACTGGTACAGTAATAGGCTCCTTCCACTGATCACGCAATTTTTCCTTATTTTAAAAATAAGTAATTAGCATATGGATCTTAGAACATAATATTTTGCCTCCTGCTTGAATAAGTT
>NW_019748649.1:0-211 GCF_002891405.2 Cryptotermes secundus | reverse complement strand
TTCCTAGACAACGGCCGCAAAACTTACAATGGAACGACGTCCGTTGCTAGGTAGCAGGTTTTTCATAAGCAAGAATAGGCGGACTCTTCTATGGAACGACTCAGTAAACATGTTCTCGAGGCAACAGATACGCACACGAGAATGAACGGTGTTGTCTGCTCGGGCCGAGCACAGGAGTAATAAAAAGAAAATTAGGGCAACAAAATCAGTT
>NW_019748648.1:0-211 GCF_002891405.2 Cryptotermes secundus | reverse complement strand
TTTTGTGAAGACAGTAATAAACGTCGGGGTTACATAAATAATGGGAATTTTTTGGGTGTCGGAAGGAGCATCAGTTTCTAAATAGTTACTGTGATCCGTGGAGCAAGGAACCTGATAACAGAAGCTCAGAACGGCTGGTTCCTCCGTACAGGGTTTAGGAGATAATTGTACAAGGTAACGCTAAAAATGTAAAGTTATCCCTGCAACAGGC
>NW_019748647.1:0-211 GCF_002891405.2 Cryptotermes secundus | reverse complement strand
ATCATGACAGAGGGTTTCGTGCCTTTCCTCAGTTCCTCCAGATGAACACAGGGAGAGCACCTCGACATATCCCACAGCCGCTTCTTGGCACATAAAAAAGTAAAAGTAAGTAAAGGTATCCCTGTAACAGGCCATGTAGACCCATAGGGTTGTGAGATGTTCAGGTTCCCACATTTTCTAGAAAATCGGCTCACAGATGGCGGCAAAGTTG
>NW_019748646.1:0-210 GCF_002891405.2 Cryptotermes secundus | reverse complement strand
ACTATTCAAATATTCCACATAATTTATACCTACGTTTCATTTAGTTTAAAACGTAGTTGCATGGCGAGGCACTTTATTATAGCCTATTTTCTCAAACAGCAAATAAATTCAGGCCGAGAAACACATTTGTTTGAAACGAGATAAAGAAACGGTTTAAAAGCATGTTTAAAATTGTAAGATTTGAGGCTTTCACGGCGGTGACTATGAAGA
>NW_019748645.1:0-210 GCF_002891405.2 Cryptotermes secundus | reverse complement strand
TGCTAGCTTCCTAGTTTTGCGTTGCTAGCTTGCTAGCTTTGCGTTATTAGCTTGCTACCTTTTCGTTGCATGCTTGTTTGCTTTGCGTTTATTTCTTGAAAGAATTAGTTGCTAGCTTTCTAGTGTGCGTTGCTAGGTTGCTAGCTTTGGATTGCTTGCTTTTTTACGTTTCTTGCTTGAAAGTTTTAGTTGCTAGCTTGCTGGCTTTGC
>NW_019748644.1:0-211 GCF_002891405.2 Cryptotermes secundus | reverse complement strand
CTCTCTCTCTCTCTCTCTCACACACACACACACACGCACAGTAACACGAAAAAGAAATCAAAGCAGGAACATGTTATGTTGATGACAGTTTTACAGCAATAATGTACGCTTTCTTCTTTCATCCAAGAGTACGTATAACAGATCCCCTTTTGTGGGTTTTTCTTTATTGAATGCAGTTTATGACAACTTTATTTACAACTACAAATATGTT
>NW_019748643.1:0-211 GCF_002891405.2 Cryptotermes secundus | reverse complement strand
GTTGCTAGCTTGCTAGATATACGTTGTTAGCTTGCCAGCTTTGCCTTTCTGGCTTGCTAGCTTTGGTTGCTAGCTTGCTATAGAGCTAGATATATTTGGTTGCTTGCCAGCTTTGCGTTTCTAGCTTCCAAATTTGCGTTGCTACCTTGCAAGCTTAGCGTTTCTAGCTTTGCTAGATTTGCGTTGCTACCTTCTTAGCTTTGCATTGCAA
>NW_019748642.1:0-211 GCF_002891405.2 Cryptotermes secundus | reverse complement strand
AGAGGTGCGGAAGTGGCTGAGACTTCTATGCTGCAGGTTTCTATGAGCTGGTAAAGCGATGGGACACGTGTATCAATGTTGGTGAAAGATACGTAGAGACATATGTGATCTTTTACGTTAGATATCAAATGATTTATGTTTTATACCAATTTATTACCGGTTTACCGACTGGTACTAAGGTAAGTCAGAAAGTATCCACAAAAATGCATTT
>NW_019748641.1:0-211 GCF_002891405.2 Cryptotermes secundus | reverse complement strand
GTTCCGCCCTGGGGAATGTAGAATGGGGCACACCTCCCCTTTGTGAGTGGGCCTATTAGGTAAATTGTCGTGAGAATTTATATCACTAGTATTTTCTCAATAATGAGCAAGGTACACTGCAACGTAACGTGTACAAATATGTATCTCATTTCTGCAATACATTGCTCAGAAGCAGACTTAAATGTTATTAAAGCATTTTGAACAGCAATTT
>NW_019748640.1:0-211 GCF_002891405.2 Cryptotermes secundus | reverse complement strand
CTAGTTCATATACTGATCACGGTGGCCGCGCGGTCTGGGGCATGGGCTGTCTTCACCCGCTTGAGTACTGGGATCTTGGGTTTGCGTCCTGCTCGGGGCATCGACATCTGTGTGCGTTTATTCTGTGTTTATGTGCTTCTGTGTTGCACCTGTCGGGGGAGTCCGGATGAAATGTATTCAAAATAAAAATGTATATCTCGGAAACTAATTT
>NW_019748639.1:0-211 GCF_002891405.2 Cryptotermes secundus | reverse complement strand
TGTGGTCCGTGCGGAGATGTTATAAGCAAGGGATATAGGGAGTGTGAAGAGTCAACATGGGGCAGTTGGAAGATAGTTAGAAGGAAGCCACCGTTCAGAGAGGACTTCAGCAAGGAAGCAGAGGAATAGCCATCGTTAGAAGCCGTTACCAGGAAACGTGCAATGAAGATATTGCAGGCTGGAAGAAACTTAGAGCCTGCAGTAGCGATTT
>NW_019748638.1:0-211 GCF_002891405.2 Cryptotermes secundus | reverse complement strand
TGCTAAACCTTCCCTAGTTCACCACATACTGAACATTATTGTTGAATCACCAGCACTGCTGCTTTATATGTGGGAAGCCAAGAGTTCAAATCTCAAGCAACAGACTAGCTAATCTGATGAGGTGTTTATTATGAGATTTTCCTTAGGTTCCCCCTGGGAAATGCTGTGATGGTATCTACAACAGACCACTTCCTTCCACACTACATGATTT
>NW_019748637.1:0-211 GCF_002891405.2 Cryptotermes secundus | reverse complement strand
TGGAACATGCTCATGAGACACAACACGGACCGCCATTTCGGTTTTTCTTGAACCAGTGCAGGAAGGTGATTTCTGTTGTAGTGACTGCTGCGTAGTTTCGGAGCCAAACATATCTAATCTCTTTGCAATATTCCTATATCGGTTTTCATCAGGATTTGAGATTCTCACAGCGGTGTTATGAAGAATGCTGTCTTCTAGGATGTGACGCCGT
>NW_019748636.1:0-211 GCF_002891405.2 Cryptotermes secundus | reverse complement strand
TTACAGTATCAGCATGACATTACACTGATAACACACATCTCACCACATTCATCACAGAGTCACAAACAAAGATCACGAAAGAAATTTCACCAGTATGTACTCGCAAGTAAAAGAACAGTTTAATTTGCCTTGTATTTTCTCTTTTGGATTGTAAACAGTGTTGAAGAATGAAGAAAATTGTCTTCTGGGTTTAGGCACCGTGTATTCTTCG
>NW_019748635.1:0-211 GCF_002891405.2 Cryptotermes secundus | reverse complement strand
TTTTTTTTGGGACACAGTAACTCTGGTCGGTGGTGATAAGGGTCGGAAGCACTTCTGTTATCCTGTTTGCTAAACATCGAGTAATCAGTTTATAGTCTGTATTTTGCAGCGTGATTGGTCTCCAATTAGCAAGGAGTGTAGGGTTACCTTTCTTTGGTACTAAGGTGATCATGCCTTGATACATTGAAGTGGGCAATTTTTCTTGTTTCAT
>NW_019748634.1:0-210 GCF_002891405.2 Cryptotermes secundus | reverse complement strand
GTTGCGCTGACCACGCGACACCCTCTATCCGCTAAAATTTGCATTGAGGTAATATTAAATTTATTACCTCAACAATTTGAGAGGTTTCAGTGTTGGTATTACTAACGGGACAGATTCAATAATTACGCCGTTGAGATGGTCTCAGAAGGCATGATATATGCATCTAGCTTCATGAATAGAAGTTGTTGTGGGCGGATACATAAAGACACA
>NW_019748633.1:0-211 GCF_002891405.2 Cryptotermes secundus | reverse complement strand
CGTTGCTAGCTTGCTTGCTATGCGTTGCTAGCTTGCTAAATTTGCGTTGCATTCTTGGTAGTTTTGCGTTGCTAGCTTGATAGCTTTGCGTTCCTATCTTATAAGCTTTGCGTTCCAGCTTGCTTCCTTTGCGTTCCTAGCTTGCTATCTTTGCGTTGCTATCTTTTTATTTTTGCCATCAAGCTTGCTAGATTTCCGTTGATATCTTTGC
>NW_019748632.1:0-211 GCF_002891405.2 Cryptotermes secundus | reverse complement strand
TTCGTTTCTTAACCACGGAAGCAATGCTTCCCTTGCTTCCATGCACGGCACCCCACTGATTTAGAGATGTTATATGTAGATAAGCGTGCTTTGTGGTTCTCGAGGGGAAACAATGTCATTTAGCGCCCATCTCATGCATCAAGGTTTGTCAAGGTGACAGATGAATTACTTCAAAACTCCTCAGAGTCCAGCTACACTGTAGGTCCTGATA
>NW_019748631.1:0-211 GCF_002891405.2 Cryptotermes secundus | reverse complement strand
TGTGGGGGGGGGGCTGCATATTGTTGGATGATTATGTAAGGCTGCAGATCGGCTACCTGGGGATACATGAACACTCTAATATGTTAAGGTATACGTGGCCAGAATAAAAACGGGAATAAGATTCTTTGAGTTTCTCTTTCATCTAGTGTTAATTATAATCCGTAACTTATCACAATTTGTTCGCAATGATTAATTAAAATGTGGGAGGTTT
>NW_019748630.1:0-211 GCF_002891405.2 Cryptotermes secundus | reverse complement strand
ACTGAATTTAACATGTGTGTCTCCAATTTTTCTTTAGTTGTCATCAGACTGAAGTATAAAGAAAATGTTTGCAAGGCTCCTGTGTTGTGTTTTACATTGTACAAAAAAATAATATTTTGCTTCAGCAGATGTTTTGTGTTTTTTGAAGGTTTTAGAATCAAAAATTAAGTGGTGCTAGTGTCAGTGCCACCTCACACATGTTCAGGTGTCC
>NW_019748629.1:0-211 GCF_002891405.2 Cryptotermes secundus | reverse complement strand
TCCTAGAATTACAGTATAAGCAGTGTGCATTTATCTGTTGATAGTCTCACTGGTGAAAGGGGATATCGTAGCTGTGGGTTATGAATCACACACGACAATACGCGCAACATTTTACACATTAAATGTAACTCAACTATCATAACGGGATATTCACCAGTTCAATGGAAAGTCACGCAGATCACATGATTCCGAAATCTGGTAGACCGCTAGC
>NW_019748628.1:0-211 GCF_002891405.2 Cryptotermes secundus | reverse complement strand
GTTGTCAAGGGATTCCTAAAAATCGACGAAGATAAATTTGAAAGAGTTAAATGACTTTGAATGCCTTTCCATTTTGGTGTATAAAGGTCTTGCTGACTTTAGCTTAGGTCGTTTAGCCAAGGAATCCTTCCAGGTCCGAGGCTTTGTGTTTATTTTCGTAACATATTTATTTTTTACGGTGAGGAGTTGTTAGCCACACGCCCAACCGCCA
>NW_019748627.1:0-211 GCF_002891405.2 Cryptotermes secundus | reverse complement strand
AGTTGAGCACTGATTGGCCGTCGGCAATATCTTACGATTGAATGTCTCTCATAGCGTATGAAATCAATATATATTTGTACGGGACATTTTATTTCCGAAGTTTCTCACATGATAAACTCTTGCATATATGTTTTCTGTTAAACTCTACATGATCTATTAAGCCTGGAATATATTACGACATTTATAATGGTCGTAAATGCATTTTTTTTTT
>NW_019748626.1:0-211 GCF_002891405.2 Cryptotermes secundus | reverse complement strand
ATATACTTTTACTGTGCAATAGTTAACTCTGCGTAATTATTAACCAAATTTCCAACAAAGAACTCTCTTAGAAAGTTTAATAAATGCAGCATCTGTGATTTTGTCTATGATACATGACATTCACCTGTGACTGAATTATCAACAATTTAATATATTTTTGTTTATGTGCTCATTATGCTCATTGTTTGAAGTACATTCCTTTAGCATTTAA
>NW_019748625.1:0-211 GCF_002891405.2 Cryptotermes secundus | reverse complement strand
CATTGAGTTACACCCCCCTGTTCAAGACCGTCAAGACGGTCAAGACGATCAGGGTGAAACCAATCGTGCTGGTGTACATGTAGTATTAATTTTGCGCAGCAGGTCCATCTGCCAACAAACCTGCTGGTCATCTGTCGCCTAGGCCGGATGGCTATTGCTTAGGCCTTTTTTTGTATTTACAATTATTTTTCCCCACAATAAAAATTCATCT
>NW_019748624.1:0-210 GCF_002891405.2 Cryptotermes secundus | reverse complement strand
TTTCAAGTCTATCTTTCTCGAGTTATGCCAGTATATCTAGACGATGTAGACCACTGAAGACTCTTCGACTTGGCGATTCCAACAACAGTTGGAGAACGGTGTAACTGTAAAGAAACCTCGTTGTGTAATTTCCTGCATGTTGCTTATACTTCTTCCGTAGTATGTCCAAATATTTTTCTTAACTCTTTTATTTAGACTGCCTTGAACTAC
>NW_019748623.1:0-210 GCF_002891405.2 Cryptotermes secundus | reverse complement strand
GGAAAAAAAAATAAGACGGAAAAAGCGGACCAAGGACTGTCTTCTACAAAGGGGCCGCTAAAGGACGAACGTTCGAGGAGAGACGACGGACGCAGATGAAGTTAAACAATGACATAAGGGACCGAGACCTGAAACAAGAGCTACATGTTGGAAGCCAAAAGACAATATGTGAGGCCTTTGGACAAACTCACAAGTTGGAGGACGTGAAGC
>NW_019748622.1:0-210 GCF_002891405.2 Cryptotermes secundus | reverse complement strand
GTGCATCTTGCTAACCCCATGGAGCTGAGCCTTTCTTGAGAAACCTCCGGTTGAGCAGCTATTCGAGGAATTCTCAACACGTTATGGAACTCGAAATTTCATTGCCATGTCCACAAGAGCCCTCCACTGGTCCTTATCCGCAGCCAGATCAATCCAGTTCATACTACCCCATTCTATCTCTCGCAGATCCGTCCTAATATTATCCTCCCA
>NW_019748621.1:0-210 GCF_002891405.2 Cryptotermes secundus | reverse complement strand
GGCATTACACTACACGTGTCCTACAATAATCCAGTCTTCGACTTAAGAACGCCACGGAACGCAATTAAGTACAAAACAACGGAAAGAACTTAAAAATTCGTCTACTATATTGTAGCATGTAGGCCCATTGCTAAATAATGATTCTATAAACAACGCCCAACGACCGCAGAATAAGCAAATATACGGCAGCCGTTGCTGAGTAACGGCTTC
>NW_019748620.1:0-210 GCF_002891405.2 Cryptotermes secundus | reverse complement strand
GAACTGGAAAGGATGTGGAAGGAAGCAGACATGGCTTAATTTAAGATACTATCCCAGCATCTGCCTCGATTGAGATGAACCATGAAAAACCTCAGTCATGACAGTCGATGTTCTTGGTGAGATTTGAACCAGGCACCTTTGAAATATAAGTTAAAAATGCTACTGCCTAAGCCAATATCCTCAGTGATACATATTACACTGAGGTCTTTC
>NW_019748619.1:0-210 GCF_002891405.2 Cryptotermes secundus | reverse complement strand
GCCTACACTTGTAGGATGTGAGGTCCTCACAACCGTGACAATAGCATTGCCTTCTGAGATAAAACACCACAAAGTCCGGTAGTTCACTGGCGATTCGGAAATCTTACTGCCTAGGGGCTTCGGGATGCGAGAAGACTCACAGATACGGTTGATATAGAGCTGCTACTTTTGCCTCCAATAATTGTAGGGTCTTCTCAAATGTCGAGTCCT
>NW_019748618.1:0-210 GCF_002891405.2 Cryptotermes secundus | reverse complement strand
GGGGAACACTATCATCAGTGCCTCATATTCAGATCTCTTGAAGAAACATCTTTAACCTGCAGTCACATCAAAGCGACGTGGACTTTTGACTAGAGATGTCCTTTTGCAACATGACAATGCTCAGCCCCATACTGCGTATGCAAGAGTTGCACTTTGAGTGTCTTGCACATCCTCCATACTCACCAGACCTAGCCCCAAGTGATTACCACA
>NW_019748617.1:0-210 GCF_002891405.2 Cryptotermes secundus | reverse complement strand
ATATTCATTAATCATGCCATCATCGACGCCATATAGCGTCTTGAACTTGAACACCTATATACACTGTTTTGGTCTTTTAATCAAATAATTCCCTATTATTTTATGCGTGCATTACAGTTTGAACGAATTATAGAAAATTATCTACACACGCCCTAACAGTGTAATGTATTGAATTCTATAGCCTTCATTTGAAATGTTATAAATCGCCAA
>NW_019748616.1:0-210 GCF_002891405.2 Cryptotermes secundus | reverse complement strand
GTTTGTGGGTATGCTTCAGGAAAAGTTTATTCCACGGAAGTTCTGAATCACGATGTTCCAGTTCATGACATTGAGATGGCTGCTACAGACATCAGGAAACTGCCTAGAAAACTAGCTACTGTTAAGTGCTCAATTTAACGTTGTTCTGAGGTGTGTGCTCCGGAGAATGGGGTCTACTTTGAACATCTTTTGTGATGTGCATTCAGTGTG
>NW_019748615.1:0-210 GCF_002891405.2 Cryptotermes secundus | reverse complement strand
TGATGATGATGATGATGATGAAGGGTCATGTAAAGTGCTTGAGTTCAGTGGTGTTTGGTGTTACTGTAGCTGGAAGCTGTGTAGCTAGGTGCAGAGATCTCTGCAGCTTCTTGGTGAGCAATCTCAATACCTTTCACCTCTTCATGATGAACAGGATGGTTGGCATGTCCGGACCTCACCACCTGCGCGTGGAACCCGGTGTGTTTGTCA
>NW_019748614.1:0-210 GCF_002891405.2 Cryptotermes secundus | reverse complement strand
AAGTTAAACAAGAACAACTAGCCCTATACGCTAAGAGACAAAAAGCGCAAATCCTACTCCTACAAGAAACAAACCTCTCCGAGACATCAGAACTGCCGGGATTGCCCCAATATATTACAATACAAAATATAGCCACACAGATGGGGTCAGGTACAGCAATTGCCTTACATAAAGACTTACAACCCCATACGAAAATCCATTCGCACCAAG
>NW_019748613.1:0-210 GCF_002891405.2 Cryptotermes secundus | reverse complement strand
TGTAGAATTAAATCGACAAGATTTGTGCCCAGTCTGCAAATCCTTACCGGTTCAAATATTTCAACTATGTTCCCCTTTTTTATTCTAGCCCCATACACTGTTATTTTTTCCTTCAAAGGGTTTATGTCAGTACAAGTAAGAATATTTTCTTTCTTCCTTTGCATCCTCTTGTTAAGCGTGTTCAAGGCTTGGGAGATATCAGCTAGAAAA
>NW_019748612.1:0-210 GCF_002891405.2 Cryptotermes secundus | reverse complement strand
TTGTGAAGATTTACACTGAGCATTAAGGGGCATATTTCAAATGATTTATCCTCCTGTCACTCTTATTAAAATGAAAATCCAGCTTTTTTCTGAACTTATACAATTGTATCACTGATATAAATTATTGTATGAGGGGTGGACCATAAAACTGGTTCTAGCACTGCAACCATCAATGATCTATTGTGCTTTATAAATTATGATACTAGGAAA
>NW_019748611.1:0-210 GCF_002891405.2 Cryptotermes secundus | reverse complement strand
GTTACCTAACCCTGTACAACATATAACGTGACAGCTACCAACTTTATATACAGTGCTCCAAGAAGAGATTCAAAATGGCAGCCATTTACTTTGGTTCTCCCAAATTAGGAACCCTGTAAGCAGTCTGACAGTGTAAGACATATTCTCTTACTTTGATGGAAGAATATAAAATGCAAGTACCTGAAAACAAATGTTCGAAGTATATCCGAA
>NW_019748610.1:0-210 GCF_002891405.2 Cryptotermes secundus | reverse complement strand
GTGAAAATCTCAGTCAAATGAGATTAGTATATAAAACAAAAAAAACTCTGTGACCTGTAGTCCACAAGAGAATTATACCGACCGATCGAACGCCGCTTGTCGGTGAAGTTAGTGCCAACCTTTGCGGATAGATGATGTCACGTGGTCAGCTCAACGAATCCCCAAGGCCGTTAATCTCGGTATTCTAGACCGGAGCCGCTATTTCCTTGA
>NW_019748609.1:0-210 GCF_002891405.2 Cryptotermes secundus | reverse complement strand
TATTTATTCGCCAAAAGTAATGGAGGAATTCAATGTCTTGTGTATTTGAAGGCCGTGTGTTGTAGAGAATAAGTGCCATTAGAAACCCTAACTACACCAAATTGGCTAAGCTAACTGGCTCCTTGGAGCAGAGCCCTGCTTGAGAGCCTGTCAGTCTCTCAGCTGCCCAAGAATTTCCCAGCATTTTATGGAACCCGAAAGTTCATTACC
>NW_019748608.1:0-210 GCF_002891405.2 Cryptotermes secundus | reverse complement strand
GAAAAGAAAGGAAGGATATTATGCATATGCACAGACTATAAAGAAGTTTCAGAAATTGAACCTTTGTGAAATATTTTATTACGATGACATTAGCTAGGCTATGCAGCACTGAATCATAGGATGAGGGTGAATTCGGAAAGGCTCTGGAAAGAAGCAATCATGGTCTAATCAAGGAACTATCCCAGCATTTGCCTAGCGATACCATGGGAA
>NW_019748607.1:0-210 GCF_002891405.2 Cryptotermes secundus | reverse complement strand
GTAAGCATGTTTGAATTTTCCACCAGCATACAAATATCAGAAATAGACCTATCTGAAAACAGAATCTAATCAACTTCCTAATGATGTGAGAGTCTCCATCACTGACGACACACTCACATTCCCATTGTGAGTAAGATTTATAAGCCTGTGACAACTGTACATTAATATAATTTTTTACTCTTGTACATTATCCATTATTCTTTTTCTTAA
>NW_019748606.1:0-210 GCF_002891405.2 Cryptotermes secundus | reverse complement strand
GCTTGCTAGCTTTGCGTTGCTAGCTTGGTAGCCTTTCGTTTCTAGCTTGCTAGTTTTGCTTTGCCAGCTTGATATTTTTGCGTTGCCACCTTCCTAGCTTGGCGTTTCTAGAGCGCTAGCTTTTTGTTGCTAGCTTGCTATCTTGCTAGAAATGCGTTGCTAGCTACCAAGCTTTGCGTTGCTGGCTTGAGCGTTTGCGTTGCTAGCTTG
>NW_019748605.1:0-210 GCF_002891405.2 Cryptotermes secundus | reverse complement strand
GAGCCAGCACAAGTGCTGTTTTAACATGAAAGTGTGTTTTTTTAATTAATTATGGCATGCAAATTTGTAAATCCGAACACAAATTTCCACCGCTTCACAGCTTTCTATAGTACATTTTTTAGCCACGGCAGGTTTGCTAATTCTTTTCTTGGTGTTCCTATAATTTTTGGGAACCGTGATATTAGTGAATGAGGGTTTATTCTCATTTAA
>NW_019748604.1:0-210 GCF_002891405.2 Cryptotermes secundus | reverse complement strand
TGGCAGCGACAGCTTTCAAAAAATCCGATGCGGCTGCACATCCTCGTTTAGTACTGACAGTGATTAATAATGTGAGCACCGACATAACAAGTCTCTGATCCTGGTTAAGTGATGTCAATTGAAGGTATGACATGACAATGTGCATTGGTATGTGTACTCCAAAAGATCGTGTCTTATTTTTATTGTGAACGTGCAAGACACGACGACAGA
>NW_019748603.1:0-210 GCF_002891405.2 Cryptotermes secundus | reverse complement strand
TGTGGGTCTTCCCACTTTTCTTCTACCTTCTGGCTTTTTTCAAATCTCTCCTTACCACCTTCTTGAGCCATGCTGCAATCACTCTGTCCTCCTAATATGACGGACCGACAGTAACATTATTTGGCAGTAGAGTTTATCTATTAAACTGTTATCTGTAGTAGGCAATGCTCTTAATCAAGGGTTAAGTTTTTATTAATGAAAAGTTTCAGA
>NW_019748602.1:0-210 GCF_002891405.2 Cryptotermes secundus | reverse complement strand
GAATCGCTCGAAAGTTTGCTTCGTGGTAATCTGAAAGAGATAAGGGAAATTTCACTTCCTTCCACACTGTTAGATTAATGTAAAGTAAGGTAATAATAATGCGTTCAAAAAATTCCCGTACAATTATTTCAAATATAGGTCAAACCAATATTTGCTCACTTGCTTAAAAAAAATAGTGTCAACTTGACTTAAGACAAGTTGCTTCAGAGA
>NW_019748601.1:0-210 GCF_002891405.2 Cryptotermes secundus | reverse complement strand
TGCTGGACTTAGCCCCCTGTAATTTTGCTTTGTTTCCCAAAATTGTAAATGAAACTGAAGGGATTACATTTTGAAACAGTGTCTGATATCCAAGGGGAATCACAAGAGATACTGACAGCATTAAGGAAAATGACTTCAATGGTGCTTCTGAAGCACTGAAAAACTATGGTATTTCTGTATATGTTCCCAAGGATACTATTTTGAAGGAGA
>NW_019748600.1:0-210 GCF_002891405.2 Cryptotermes secundus | reverse complement strand
GGTGATTTAAATATTTAAATTGCCGGTCCGCAAAGTGTGAAAGGCCGTGCTGAAGGCGAGCACTGAAACTGCGCAGTGTGAGGAAACTAAAACCTCTTCAACCGAGGAGGAGGGTTCAAAAACTTCCGGCGGCGCAGGCGGCACGGTACCAATGAGGCCGCATTATGGGTCCTACTAGGTATTCAGTATAGCGACTGGCTATGGTCTGGA
>NW_019748599.1:0-210 GCF_002891405.2 Cryptotermes secundus | reverse complement strand
ATAAGTTCTGGAGACAAGTCTCTCACCAGCCTTACGGGTGTAACAATCAAGGCCTCACGCAAAACACCAGCCCGCACAAAGGGCGCAGCCGACGAAACAGGAGAACGACGCTACACCTCCCAGGTGGCGTCGGTAGTCGAGCCCGCCCAGCACGCTTCCACTGCCCATCCACCATCCATGCGTATGTCCATAGTACCACCAATGCGCTGA
>NW_019748598.1:0-210 GCF_002891405.2 Cryptotermes secundus | reverse complement strand
TTTGTTTTCTCCTTATATGAAAGTTACTGTCCTGTCCATTTGGGGCGCCCATCTCGCTAAGATCAATTTTAATATTGTCCAACCAATGACGTCTTCTTCTTCCTAGAAGTCTCTTTCTTTCTAGCTCTCACGCAATTGCCTCTATGCATTCCTCTGCTCCCCGCTTCGTGCCATAAATCGTGCCCATCTCTTCCTCTTTCACTTGCTGAT
>NW_019748597.1:0-210 GCF_002891405.2 Cryptotermes secundus | reverse complement strand
TCGAGCCCCATCTGCGGCTCATGACAAGATATTTATTACTTTTTGCCATTTACGGTCTTGTTTTTTGTGGGGCCCCTTCACTGTCGAGAGGACGGGTCTGCCTTTTGTATATGGTGCTGGCCCTTGCCAGTCCAGTCTTTTTCGGGTCTGAGTCCCTTGGGACTAGCGACCATATTTTACTGTCTCAAATTTGAGACTTCCCTTTTCGTC
>NW_019748596.1:0-210 GCF_002891405.2 Cryptotermes secundus | reverse complement strand
GTTGAGCACTGTTTGGCCGTCGGCAATATCTTACGATTGAATGTCCCTGATAGCGTATGAATTCATTATATATTTATAAGAGACATTTTATTTCCGAATATTCTCACAAGATAAACCCTTGCATATATTTTTGTCTTCAACTCTCTTCGTAATCTATGAATCCTCGAATATATTACGATATTTATAATGGTCATAAATGCATTTTTTCCG
>NW_019748595.1:0-210 GCF_002891405.2 Cryptotermes secundus | reverse complement strand
ACTTCCTTTTTGTGAAGGGAGGGGAGTTCGCAGAAAAGTGGGGATTGGCTCGGCGAACGCAGAGTCGCCGAGGTTTCTAATACCCCTTAGTAGGTTTACATAAGGCGGACGAGTGAGCAGCGTGCTTTTGTTGTCGAAGCCTATTTCTCGAACAACCATTCCTACGTGGCAGTGCAGCGTGCGTTCCATACTCACTTCGGAATTAAGCCC
>NW_019748594.1:0-210 GCF_002891405.2 Cryptotermes secundus | reverse complement strand
CAACCTAGCAAGCTAGTAACGGTTAGCTAGCATGCTAGGAACGGAAAGCTGGCAAGATAGTGTCGCAAAGCTGGCAAGCTAGCAACGCAACTTGGCAAGCTAGCAACGCAAATCTGGCATGCTAGAATCGCAAACCTGGTTAGCTAGCAACGCAAAGCTGTCAATCTAGCAACGTAATGGTAGCAAGCTAGCAACGGAAAGCTAGCAAGC
>NW_019748593.1:0-210 GCF_002891405.2 Cryptotermes secundus | reverse complement strand
TGTTTGTGTTGTCGTGTGTTTAGGTAGAGGCCTTGCGACGAACTGGTCACCCGTCCGAGGAGTCTTACCGTCTGTAAAATGAACATGAAACTGAGAAATTAGAAGTCAGGGCCCAAGGGGGCTGTAGAGCCACTGAAAAAAAAGGAAGTACGGCGTCAAACACAATATTCGTTCAGTGGATCAGTGATTGCCACAAGAGAATCATTCCTA
>NW_019748592.1:0-210 GCF_002891405.2 Cryptotermes secundus | reverse complement strand
TCCACATTTTCTTGACCTTGGCACTAGTTGGAAGTGAGTGGTCAGGTTCATGCCCCAGCCACTTTATCCCCCAGGGAAAGAGCCCCCTGTACCTATTGGATAGGAGGTTGGATGGGCTGCAGAGCTGATCTTGATGATGTGGAGAACAGAAAATTTTTTACTCTTTGTGGACTTGAACTCTGACCCCTCAGTCAGTCTCTATACTGACTA
>NW_019748591.1:0-210 GCF_002891405.2 Cryptotermes secundus | reverse complement strand
GCGACGCAAAGCTAGCAAGCTTGCAACGGAATGGAAGCAAGGTAACAACGAAAAGCTAGCAAGCTAATCACGCAAATTTAGCAAGCTAGAAACGCAAATCTGGCAAGCTTGCAAAGCAAACTTGCAAGCAAGCAACGCAAAGCTAGCAAGCGAGGAAAGCAAAGATAGAAATCTAGAAACGCATAGCTAGCAAGCAGCAACGCAAAGCTA
>NW_019748590.1:0-210 GCF_002891405.2 Cryptotermes secundus | reverse complement strand
TCCACATTTTCTTGACCTTGGCACTAGTTTGAGGTGAGTGGTCAGGTTCATGCCCCAGTTGCTTTATCCCCCATGGAAAGAGCCCCTTGTATCTGTTGGATAGGAGGTTGGGTGGGCCGCAGAGCTGGTCTGGATGATTTGGAGAACAGAAAATTTTTTACTCTATGTGGACTTGAACTCTGACCCCTCAGTCAGTCTCTATACTGACTA
>NW_019748589.1:0-210 GCF_002891405.2 Cryptotermes secundus | reverse complement strand
GTATGAATTTCTTCCTTTTATTTGATTATGATTTATTTAATGACGCTGTTAATAGTTTCGACTGTACAGACTCGAATGAAGGAGTGATTAGTGGAATTCAGTTGAAGACGATCTGTTCGGAACTCGCCATGTCTGATGTATTTGCCTTGTGAGATTGGAGCAAAGCATGGAAAACTTCGGCACCCTTCCGAACGCGAAGCAGGAACGCTA
>NW_019748588.1:0-210 GCF_002891405.2 Cryptotermes secundus | reverse complement strand
GTATGAATTTCTTCCTTTTATTTGATTATGATTTATTTAATGACGTTGTTAATAGTTTCGACTGTACAGACTCGAATGATGGAGTGATAAGTGGAATTCAGTTGAAGACGATCTGTTCGGAACTGGTCATGTCTGATGTATTTGCCTTGTGAGACTGGGACAAACCATGGAAAACTTCGGCACCCTTCCGAACGCGAAGCAGGAACGCTA
>NW_019748587.1:0-210 GCF_002891405.2 Cryptotermes secundus | reverse complement strand
TTGCTTGCTTGCAAGGTTTGCGTTTATCTTGCCAGCTTTGCGTTGATCGCTTGCTAGCTTTGCTTTGCTAGCTTGCCAGCTTGGTTTGCTAGCTTGCTACATTTGCGTTCCTAGCTTGCGGGCCTTGCGTTACTAGCTTGCTAGCGCTGCGTTGCCAGCTTGAACGGTTTGCGTTTGCTAACTTGGTAGCTTGGCATTGCTAGCTTTCTA
>NW_019748586.1:0-210 GCF_002891405.2 Cryptotermes secundus | reverse complement strand
AAGATTCTGAAAGGAATTAGAGCAAGCATTCCCCTGATTTGATAGGCCTTAATTCCTTCCTAATACAATTTTAATTTTTGTTTACAAAATATTTATTTAACTTTTCCAACACCTTCAAAGAGTTGATTAGCTATCATTATCTTATGATTCTGACCTGTATTTAAAGACAAGACATAAATATATATTTAGTTGTGTCCGTGTCCACTTCTA
>NW_019748585.1:0-210 GCF_002891405.2 Cryptotermes secundus | reverse complement strand
CCATTCTTGATCTTGGCGCTATGTGGAAATGGGTGGTCAGCTTTACGCTACGACCGCTTTAATCCCAAGGAAAGAGCTTCGCCGGTACCCATTGCATAGGAGGCTGAGTGGGCTCCAGACCGGGTCTGGACGCTGCGCAGTAGAAAATAATCTCTTGCGCAGTAAATTAAAATTAAAGATATTTACCGTTATCAACGGGGCTGTAAAATA
>NW_019748584.1:0-210 GCF_002891405.2 Cryptotermes secundus | reverse complement strand
GTCGTGGTGCTTAATTAAGGCAGGGGTAACCCGAGCTCTCCTTGCTACACTTCAATATCTTCTTTTCACTGGCTCTACAGCCCTCTTGGGACCTGGCCTCTGATTTTTCTGTTTCATGATCGTTTCATCCTGTAAGACTCAGTGGACGAGTGATCAGCTTGTCGCAAGACATCTACCTAAACACAGAACAACACAAACACAGCATATGTA
>NW_019748583.1:0-210 GCF_002891405.2 Cryptotermes secundus | reverse complement strand
TGATGATGATGATGATGATGTCCTTTTTTTGGATCTCTCGTTACACTACGTGTTTCGACCCACATTACAGGGTTCAAACATTAAATATTTCGGCGTATTCATCATCATCATCGAAAAACAACATTTTTTTAGTCTTAGCCAGATTTGTCTTGAATTAGACCATCTGGTTTTCGCTTTTTGGATTTCGTGACGGTAACTTGTTTACTGGTA
>NW_019748582.1:0-210 GCF_002891405.2 Cryptotermes secundus | reverse complement strand
GGCTGCAAAGTTGCGTGCCGCTTTATCGGCTTCTACCCTTGACTTCATTTCTAGTTTAGGTGATATTATTTCAGAGGCGAGGCTTTGAAACCGCTCCAAATCTGTTAATTTCTCAATAGGTTCCGAAAGATTCCTAATCTTTAAGTGATCCAGTATGTGGAATATTATTGGTAGGTGATCTGACTCCAAAATATCAGAGACGATGACATC
>NW_019748581.1:0-210 GCF_002891405.2 Cryptotermes secundus | reverse complement strand
GATTCATGATCTGTGTATCTATCTACAGCCCTTTGTTGGACCTTGGCCGCTTTTTCATTTTCTTAATCCTATACACAGTCGATGGGACTCCTTTGACGGGGGATGAGCCCGTTGCAAGGCCGCTACCTAAACACAGAAAAACACAAAACATAAACGCACACCAAACATGCCTTGTGTGGGATTCGAACCCACGATCCAAGTGTTCGAGCG
>NW_019748580.1:0-210 GCF_002891405.2 Cryptotermes secundus | reverse complement strand
GAACTCGGCCCCAGTTGGAGGTGAGTAATCAGCTTCACGCCTCGGGTGAATTACCCTCGTGCACATAGCCTTTATAACCATTGGATAAGAGGCTGGTGGGCCCCAGAATCGGACTGAACGACGTGGGGAGGAGAAAATCTTGCTCCTGCCGGTACTCGAACTCCGACCTTCCAGCCCATATCCAGTCACTATACTGATTATGCTATCCCG
>NW_019748579.1:0-210 GCF_002891405.2 Cryptotermes secundus | reverse complement strand
TATGACGATTTTAGAGTGTCTGTAGACGGGGTTTGGATGATAATTGAATTTATTGAAGACATAGATCCTAACTATAAATAACTAGCGCGGTAGCTAATTCACACAATCTGCAACTCACCACACCACACACTTTAGTTTTCTCGGTCTGTTGTGTGTTCAACGGTCGTCTGGTAACGGCTTCTAGTGACGTCCTCTACCTCCTTGTTCACG
>NW_019748578.1:0-210 GCF_002891405.2 Cryptotermes secundus | reverse complement strand
TAGGTCGTGGATGCCTATAGGGTTGTAAGACGTGGAGGTTCCCACGTTTTCTAGATAATCGGCTCACAGTTGGCGGTAAGGTTGTCAGCCTTATGCACCGGCCGGCCTCCCTTTACCCTCAGGAAGATTCCTAGTATTCATTTCTGTTAAGGGCTGAGTTGACCCCAGGGCCATAGTGCGGCCGGAATATTAGGTCAATTAAAAATCCAG
>NW_019748577.1:0-210 GCF_002891405.2 Cryptotermes secundus | reverse complement strand
TCATATATTTCAAACAGTGCAGTGATACAGAACAGTCTCACCTATAGATTGTGTCGAAAATGTCGCTCCCACCTCACGAGTTTTCGGATCCCCCACGGAGATACAAATGATTACTGAATATCACAAATTATGGCATTATGGTGCCCTCGAATGGCATAACGTTACGACGAAAAATATTTATTATCAGTGAAATTGTTCCGTTGCTTTTCG
>NW_019748576.1:0-210 GCF_002891405.2 Cryptotermes secundus | reverse complement strand
AAAATACTGAATTTACAGAAAGCCGAATTAGTTATGACGGATGGTGATACCGAAAGTTTGGTTGGTGGAGTTTCCATCGCTTCTTTTAACATTTTCAGAGTGATATCTTTTGCTTCCAAATATGTTATCATACCAATACCGCCATGTTCTGTACCACGAATGGCCTCACATTTAGAGCCACACACGTGACAACCAGACATATCCCCTTCG
>NW_019748575.1:0-210 GCF_002891405.2 Cryptotermes secundus | reverse complement strand
TAATCCGAACCGCGTCTTCAGTCGCCCAAACTTGCTACAACTGTTGTCATAATTGGTTACTATCGGGGATCAACAATTATCAGTTTAGTACAGAATCTGTGCAAACAGATAGTTTTGTAATTATGTGTGAACAGATACATTTCAGTAGCAACACGTAATGGGGGGAACATCCAGTCGCCCCAACAACTGAGACAACTCCTGGGTCCACAG
>NW_019748574.1:0-210 GCF_002891405.2 Cryptotermes secundus | reverse complement strand
TGGACGCAGCGATGCGAACCTGGAGAGAGGAGTTCACGATAGGAAAAGTACAAAAGTACGGTATATCTGTCTCAGTTGATATGATCAGTAGCCCAGCCACCCTAAGACAGGGATGGCATCAAGAGCCGGTTGCTTCTTAGTCGGGAGGTACTTTGATCGAATCTTGGCCACCCTGATCGAAGTATTCATGGTCTACCTCACTCTCTCCAG
>NW_019748573.1:0-210 GCF_002891405.2 Cryptotermes secundus | reverse complement strand
GTAATGACTTAAATTTTCAATCCCAAATTTGATCCTCAACAATTGTACACCGTTTTTTCATAAGTAATATGATTTTATAAGCAAAAAACTCAATTAATTACTTGTTTATGATAAAACATTTTATAATTATCTATATATTTTTATATAATTAAATTGACACCTTATATTTTGGTAATTTCACAAGAATTATTTACGCCTCTGATAAAGGAC
>NW_019748572.1:0-210 GCF_002891405.2 Cryptotermes secundus | reverse complement strand
GTAGCCGTTATTTGTAGATTGTTAAATAAACCAATTAACCATCTTACGGCGTCTTCAGTAACGAAACACGTTACAATATATATCATCCCTCTTGGATGCTGGAACTGTAGAACTGTTCTGAGGAGTGCAGATACCGACCTGAAACTCTGTCTACCCCAACCCTCGGTCGGTCTCACAATTAATGTACACAAGGGGAGGGAGATAAAGTAG
>NW_019748571.1:0-210 GCF_002891405.2 Cryptotermes secundus | reverse complement strand
TCTTAAGCTAGCAATGCAAAGCTAGCAAGCTAGCAACGCAAACCACGCAAGCTAGAAACGCATATCTAGCTAGCTAGAAAGCTAGCAACGCAAAGGTAAGAAGCTAGCAACGCAAAGGTAATAAGCTAGCAAAGCGAAGGTAACAAGCTGGCAACGCAAAGCTACCAAGCTTTTAACGCAAAGCTAGCAAGATTTTAACGCAAAGTTAGC
>NW_019748570.1:0-210 GCF_002891405.2 Cryptotermes secundus | reverse complement strand
CGCTTGGTAATGGCACCAGTAGTGCACATTCAAATTTGCTTCTAATGATAAGGATGATGATGTCCTGGTCTTAGATACTGACAGACACCTTCTGTGGGAGGTGGTTCATTTATTAAATGATCTTAAATTGTAAATATCTAGTTATGTAAACAGAAGCCAATAGTTTGCTATTTATCTAGAACACTCAGGTATGTCAGAACTAGCTGGAAG
>NW_019748569.1:0-210 GCF_002891405.2 Cryptotermes secundus | reverse complement strand
TAGCTTTGCGTTGCTACTTTGATAGCTTTGCGTTGCTAGCTTGCTGTGTTTGCGATTCTTGCTTGTTTGCTTGCTTTGAATTTCTTGCATGCTAGCTTTCGTTGCTAGCTAGCTAGCTTTGCTTTTCTAGCTTGCTAGAATTGCGTTGCTAGCTTGCTACTCTTCCGTTGCTACCTTGCTACCTTGGCGTTGCTAGCTTGCTAGCTTTGC
>NW_019748568.1:0-210 GCF_002891405.2 Cryptotermes secundus | reverse complement strand
GTCAGTGTGACGGTATGATTTGCTATTTTCGTTTGCTTAATGACGTACTAAAACATATTCATCTACACAATTTGATCAAAAATAAACTTATGAGTGAGTGTGCTAGACACTATGGAGCTTTGTATCGTTCTTGTCGGAAAGCACTTTTGATTCACGCATACAGATGCCTACTGTACCAGCCCCAGGTGATAGGTGAGGGTGATTGTGGAG
>NW_019748567.1:0-210 GCF_002891405.2 Cryptotermes secundus | reverse complement strand
TCTTGTGATTGAGCTCCACTGAGCTCTGTCATGATCTCATGCACTGCAGTGGGTACAATTTCATTGTTAGACGAATTGGGAGCCTGTATTGACAGACCTGTTTTCTGAAATTTCTTTTGTGGCAGATACTGCTTCTCTGTCTTCCTTATTTGTGGTTGCTGTTGCTGTTTGTCTTAACGTAGTGCAGCTGCGTAGGACTGCTCTGGTGAG
>NW_019748566.1:0-210 GCF_002891405.2 Cryptotermes secundus | reverse complement strand
GCTTTCTAAATTGCCAGATTTGCGTTGCTAATTTGCTAGCATTCTTTGCTATCTTGCTGGCTTTACGTATCTAGCTTGCTAGCATTTCGTTGCTAGCTTCCTAATTTTCGTTGCTAGCTTATTATCTTTGCGTTGGTAATTTGGAAGTTAGCGTTGCTAACTTGCTATCTTTGCGTTCCTAGCTTGCTAGTTTTCGTTGCTAGCTTGGTA
>NW_019748565.1:0-210 GCF_002891405.2 Cryptotermes secundus | reverse complement strand
GAGAACAGGGTGCTGAGGAGAATATTTGGAGCGAAGAGAGATTAATTTACGGGAGACTGGAGAGAACTACATAATGAGGAGCTCCATAACTTGTACTCTTCACCAAGCATACTTTAAAGTGATCAAGTCAAGAAGGATGTGATGGGCAGGGCATGTAGCGTGAATGGAAAAGAGGAATGCATATAAGATATTGGTGGGAAAGCCAGAAGG
>NW_019748564.1:0-210 GCF_002891405.2 Cryptotermes secundus | reverse complement strand
CACAACCCTATGGGCCTCCACGGCTTGTTACAGGGATAACTTTACCTTTTATTAGTGTGTGTGTGTATACTGTATATTACTGTTTCAGTGCAACTTTTATTTTTGTCTTTAGTATATATCCCATCTTCACTACATGTTTCGGCCGTATACGGCCGTCATCAGGTATATGCCTTCTTGCTAAAATTGTTCCACCTTAACGTACGGCCGAAC
>NW_019748563.1:0-210 GCF_002891405.2 Cryptotermes secundus | reverse complement strand
TTCGGGAATGTGAAATACACTCTTTTCAACAAGATTAAGACTGCACGGCGGCAAAGTCGCCCACGCCGTTTCGAAGTGCGATGTTTGGCTGTGGTCAATTTCTGCCGCCCAGACATGGAATCGTGCACAGCGAATGATGTACAAGCATTATGAATAAGAACCGTATGCATATTCAGAGTATTTGATACTTTTTTTCGAGACAGTCGTTTT
>NW_019748562.1:0-210 GCF_002891405.2 Cryptotermes secundus | reverse complement strand
TGAGTGGTATGTGGGTAGGCGGCAGCAGGTCCAACAAGAACCGGAGAATTAGCCCGATTGGCGAGGAGAAGGAACTCAGCTGTATCATCTTAAATTAGATCAACTGGGAGAAGTGATTGACGGAACAATGAACAGGTGGAAATTAATAGTTCCTCAAGACTTCCCATAGAAGATATTTAAGGAGAACCACGATCTTCCGACAGCAGGACA
>NW_019748561.1:0-210 GCF_002891405.2 Cryptotermes secundus | reverse complement strand
TAGTTGGTTGAGGCACTATGCTACAAGCTGGAAGGTTGCGGGATTAAATCCCGGTGAGGTCATTGGATTTTTTTCAGTGAAACTAATCCTTCCAGCCACACTATGGCCCTGGAGTTGGCTCAGCCTCTAAGAGAAATAAGTGCCAGGAATATTCTTGCAATGTCCTTGGGGTTAAAGGGCGCCTGGGGCATAAGGCTGACAACCTTACTG
>NW_019748560.1:0-210 GCF_002891405.2 Cryptotermes secundus | reverse complement strand
TTGGATGGAAAAACCAGAAGGGAAGAACTCACTTGAAAGACCTACATACAGATAAGAGAATACCATTAAAATGGATTTTAAAGAAACCGGGCAGGAAGGTAAGGACTGAATTCATCTGACTCATAAGGGCCTAGCACTGAGCTGTTGTGAACATAGAAATGAACCTCTGGATTCCATAACAAGAGTGGAATTTCTTGACTATTTTTTTTA
>NW_019748559.1:0-210 GCF_002891405.2 Cryptotermes secundus | reverse complement strand
GATGTATGGGGGAATGGATGTATAGATCCACGTTTTCTTAACCTTGGTATTAGTTGGAGGTGAGTGGTCAGCTTCACACCCTGGCCACTTTACCTCTGGGGAAAGAACCCCTGGTACCCATTGAATAGGAGGCTGAGTGGGCCCCAGACCCGGTCTGGACAATATTGAGAAGAGAAAATTCTTGCCCCCACCGGGACTCAAACTCCGACC
>NW_019748558.1:0-210 GCF_002891405.2 Cryptotermes secundus | reverse complement strand
CGTTATATTTTGTATGTATTTATTTCTGTTTTTATCCATTTCCAACTGGAGCCGGGATAGGGGCTGGCTACGGCTGAAGGGCCGAGGAGTAACAATTCGAGTCCGGGTAGGTTCAAGATGTTTCTCTCCTCCACAGCGCCCAGACTGGCTCTGAGGCCCACCCAACCTCCCAACCAATGGGTACCGGGAGCTCTTCCATTGGGAATAAGG
>NW_019748557.1:0-210 GCF_002891405.2 Cryptotermes secundus | reverse complement strand
TAAAATCTGTTAAGTGGCTCTCCACTTGTTACATGCGGGCTGACAAACATACGGACGGACAGACAGACTAGGTAAAGGCAGTAAATGCATTTCTGCAAATTATCTTTGCCAAACTCGCCCAAAGGCACAGTACAGTTATAAGGACTACATGTGAAAACCACTTAATATGTTACCCTTGTATTTTGATTCAGTGCAGAGAATCGGAAATGA
>NW_019748556.1:0-210 GCF_002891405.2 Cryptotermes secundus | reverse complement strand
TAGGAGGATAACTGAACCACTCTCTCACTGTGGGCGTAAATACGGGGGTTGGAAGCAAGGCTTAAAACCTTGTTCTGTAATTTTTTAGCGAAATCCAAAGAAGTGAAAATGTGATGGTGTAATTCAAGACAAGTCTGATAGAATCTTCTGAGGAGAGCTAAGGTTAAAAAAGGGTAGTTTTTCTGATAATGTTGATGATGATCTGATAGG
>NW_019748555.1:0-210 GCF_002891405.2 Cryptotermes secundus | reverse complement strand
GTTAGAGGCTGAGTCGACCCCAGGGCCTCATCTGGACTCGAAGCCACGGCCTTCCGGATTGTAGCATAGTGCTACAACTGCGCTACCGCGTGCCCCCATTCAACTATGGCTAAAACGTTTGAACTTAACTGCTTACATCACTTTCTTTTGACCTCCCCTTTTTCATTATTTGAAACGTGTGTGACGGTCGGGATCACGACTTACCGATGG
>NW_019748554.1:0-210 GCF_002891405.2 Cryptotermes secundus | reverse complement strand
GTGAGTTATAGCTGAAGGAATGTTGTCGTGACCAATTCAGCATTACTGTATGGGCGGGAATTGTAGGCGATTGGTAGGCCCCCATGTTTCGCCACATCGACTTAAGCCAGCCACTGCTACCGGAAGATGTACCAGTGGCAGACAGAGCACGAATGTGGTACACGCGTGATGGTGCTCGTGCTGTGCGAGATGTTCTCAGTAACACGTATC
>NW_019748553.1:0-210 GCF_002891405.2 Cryptotermes secundus | reverse complement strand
CTTGCTAGCTTTGCGTTGCTATCTTGCTAGCTTTGCATTGCAAACTTCCTAGATTTGCGTTGCTAGTTTTGCAAGCTTTGCGTTGCTAACATGCTAGCATGTCGTTGATAGATTTCCGTTGCTAGCTAGCTACCTTGCTTGCTTTGCGTTTCTAGCTTGCCAGCTTTTCATTTGTAGATTCCCAGCTGCACGTTACTAGCTTGCCAGCTT
>NW_019748552.1:0-210 GCF_002891405.2 Cryptotermes secundus | reverse complement strand
TGAGCCGATTGTCTAGAAAATGTGGGAGCCTCGACATCTCATAACCCTATGGGCCTCCACAGCCTGTAACATGGAGAGCTTTACTTAACTTCACCGACATTGAAAATGTGGGAGTCTCGACGTCTCACAACCTTATGGGCCCCCACGGTCTCTTACAGAGATAGCTTACCTTTATGTATAACAAAGCAGAAGACTGTACCTGTTTCCACG
>NW_019748551.1:0-210 GCF_002891405.2 Cryptotermes secundus | reverse complement strand
TTGGAGTTCGAGTACCGATACGGCCAAGAATTTTCACTTCTCCATGTCATCCAGACTGGCTGTGGGGCCTACCCAGCCTCCTATCTAATGGGTACCAGGCGCTTTATCCCCGGGGGTAAAGCAGCTGGGGTGTGAAACTGTCTGCCCACCTCTGGCCACCCACCCCCAACCAGCGCCAAGGTCAAGAAAATGTCATCTGTACATCCACTC
>NW_019748550.1:0-210 GCF_002891405.2 Cryptotermes secundus | reverse complement strand
TTGGTACCAGTGTTTCGGAGCAACACACTGTCTCCATGTTCATGGCAGAAGTGATTGTACTGCAAAAATGTATCTAGTTCCTTTCTTTACAACATTCGTACCCATTTTACCAAACTAAACGCTATCAAAGTCCACTTGACCGCATCCCAACGGTAACGCTCTTTCCCTCTGCGCCTAGGAATGAAGGCACTCCTGTGCTTCATGTATGGG
>NW_019748549.1:0-210 GCF_002891405.2 Cryptotermes secundus | reverse complement strand
CGTTATATAGCCTCGGGTCGGACCGCAGCTCAGATAACATCCGTTGCCTAGCAATGGATACATGGCAACCCACATAGAAAAAAAAACCCTGCAACACTGGTTCTATTGTTGCGTGTGTGTATTGCAGGCATTGCACAGAAATGGGTCTACTCTCTTGTTGGTTGTTTATTTGTTGCGGGCTTGTTTAACGAGGTGTTTCCTAGCAGTGGG
>NW_019748548.1:0-210 GCF_002891405.2 Cryptotermes secundus | reverse complement strand
TCTGATCATGAAGTTCTATACTAGATGCAATCCAAGTAATGCAACTTAAAGGATTATAAGAGTGTGTTCACATAATACATGCAGGCAGCAACCAACGATATATGACTCTGGATTACTATGGTTTTGGACTTTGTCAATCCATGAGTATTCTAAAGAACACGGTTTAGGAAACTGAATCTATTTCTATCCTCAGGTGAAAAGGTGGGGGCA
>NW_019748547.1:0-210 GCF_002891405.2 Cryptotermes secundus | reverse complement strand
CGGTAGGGTATAGAGACTGGTGGAATATCACAGGGGACGCACAATGGTCCAATATCCGGTCTAAGTGCATGGGGAAACGCACCCTCTCCAATAACAACAACAACACATATAAAATAACTTTAATGTTAACGTGTTCCCTTTTAACTTAATGGAGTAGAGTCTCTATTGAGAAGCTGATAGTCTCCCAGATGCTCAAGAGATTTTTCTCTC
>NW_019748546.1:0-210 GCF_002891405.2 Cryptotermes secundus | reverse complement strand
AATCTGAACACTACTAGGCGTAATGTTTAAATTACTTGTGGATATCTTCATTATGTAATTTTCTTCATTCTGTTTATGTTTTCAGTTATGCTTATCCCCTTGTTCTCGAACATCCCCACTCTATAGGCCTGTTCCCTTAAGAGTGATGAACTAAGAAGAGCACCATCATATGGGATAGGCGGCGCCGTAGCTCAAGCGGTTTGTCGCTGG
>NW_019748545.1:0-210 GCF_002891405.2 Cryptotermes secundus | reverse complement strand
CACCCCACTAGCAATAAAAAAACGTATTAACTTCATACAAGCTGAGTAGCCGTAAAATCATTATTTATTGCTGCCCTGACCAAAACATATTGATGCGTGTGGTAGTGCACTCATGTTCCTTCTTACTCCTGTTTTTGGTTTGCGTGAAAATAAACCCAGACTTATGGGAAACCACAACACTGTTGATGGCTTACAATCACTGGTTGAAAT
>NW_019748544.1:0-210 GCF_002891405.2 Cryptotermes secundus | reverse complement strand
GTCCATCTGTATGAAATTGTACATTTCTCTCTGCAGTGGTTCATTAGTTATCCCATCAAACCGAAAGTTAAATGGGGTTTATATATGGCCCCGTGATATTTAAAATTTAAAAAGAAATACCTCAATAAATACGCATATTTATCAAAGGAAAATTTCACGAGTTAGAACCAAAAGTGACACAGAACAAATCCACTCATCATAAACAGCCTG
>NW_019748543.1:0-210 GCF_002891405.2 Cryptotermes secundus | reverse complement strand
GTTTTATTCAGAATCGATCATCTGTAGCCTTGTTTCCATCTATAATGCAACAATTTAAATTTTAAATGAGACTAAATCACATTTAATTCACTAAAATGTTCGATAAATGTTTAAATTATTATTAAAATATGTGTACATTCAGTGTTCATGCAACATGTTTCAGCCGCACAGGGCCATATTCAGGCAAGACATTTTTTAAAGAGTCTACTG
>NW_019748542.1:0-210 GCF_002891405.2 Cryptotermes secundus | reverse complement strand
CGAGGAGTCCGTTGACAACTATAAATATAGGTATATTAAATGTGACTTAGGAATTTTGGCGCCGTCTAAGTGCAACGTCGTTCATTGTTCCTTTATTAGATACTATATCACTACATGTTTCGCCCTAACTGGCCATCTTCATGTGTACTGGTGTTGTGAACAAGAATACCGTATTACAGTGAGCAGCAGTATCCTTGTCATTAACAGCTG
>NW_019748541.1:0-210 GCF_002891405.2 Cryptotermes secundus | reverse complement strand
CTCAAATTAAATACGCACGAAAGGAAAGTTGCAAACGCTTAGTTAGCCGCAGCAACTACTGACGCTACCAGCTTCAAATTTTCAAAATTGTAAATTCTGCCCACACCGTGTATTTACGTGTTTCGAACTCTTCTCAGCATAAATAGCTATTATTTCCAAAAACAGCATTAACCGACTTGTTTTTATAATGGAGATACAGTGAGTTTTCTG